>NC_056748.1:201627124-201759624 GCF_019279795.1 Protopterus annectens
TTGAGATGGATAATAATTTATCACAATAAGTAATGAGATAAAAAAGTAGTACAACCAGTATTAGTGCCCAAACCATTCAGCATCTTCCTGATGACACTGGTAAATAAGCATGTACTACTAGGACACCTAGGAATGGACAAGACTTAGGTAAGGTTTTATTGGCAAGGAATAATGATTGCTGGATGCCCTGAATACCAGAAGATGGGCTTTCACCAAGGCTTTAAAATTTCCCATTTACAATTATTATTATAAAGGTGCCACTCAAATGTATTACTGTGGACATTTTGCTCACCAGTGATGAAAGCCATCAATGTGTTTCAGCTTATCTTGTTTATTTTGGAATAGGTAACAGAGCATCCTGAAGCTATTCCCTTACATAATGCTAATGCTGATAGATGTGGTATTAGTCTTTGTTATATTCCAGGGTAGCTACACTTAAGGAAAAAGAGGCACCATTTATTTTTAGAATAATGCACTAAATGTGTCAGTGCTTTAAGGTCAAGCAATTAAAAACTTGTGTGTACCATTCCACAGACAGATTGGATAGAGAAGCAGTTTGACTGAACCTTAAAATTCAGGCTGAGCATATCTCTCAACTGCCCAGATTTTTGACTCATACTTTTCGTCATTTTTTATAAAATTTGTGGTTTTCTGGTAAATCCCTGAAGGTTGAAGTCACGAAATAATGCCATACATTTGAGTTTTCAGATTTCATATCCTTCAGAAAATGCATGGTATCACAAATTATTATTATTATAGCAACTTTCTAAGTTTGTAAGAGCTATATTTAAAAGCTGTCCCTATTTTTGGACGTTTGTCCCCCATTGTTTTAGGATCTGTCCAAATTTCTTTCTGTAAGATATTGAGATGTATGATGCTGAGAAACGTTATTAAGGAAGATGGTAATAACTGTGTAGTTAACATCATATAAATGGCATCCTATATGTCATTAGAGAAGTACCTATAGCCTTAAGGTTATTTCACAGTTATTATATGACATGCACAATTGTGAATTATTACTTATTGTCTGATAAACTTTACAAGAAGAGAGATCCCAATTTAAAAGTGTAATAGAATACTATACCAGCTTACAAGAACAGACTGAATGTGGTGATGCCCATTGCAAATGAATGGGTGGAAAGAGCCCAAGCTAAACAACCATGTATGTGTAATAGAAACAAAAGGGCCAGTGAATTCAAAGCTGATGACAAGGTATTTGTTTTGTTCTCCACAGAAATCACATTTTAATTTAAATGGTAAGAGTCATTTGGAATACTGAAAAGAAGTGATATAAACAATATGTTTAGACAAAACAGTAAGAGAAGGCCAAAACAGATATACCTCATTGAGTTTCTAAGGCCATAAAAAGAAGTGCAAACATGCTGTAGTTATTTTAATTGCAGAAACAGAGCTGGTGGAGAAATAAAACTGACCCCCAAATAAATAGTGCATGTTGATGATGTATTGCCATACCTCTCAATCTCTTAGAGCAAGAAATCTGGACAAAGCCATAAGTAATGAAGGGACAAAGGCCCAAAACTAGGAACAGTTTTTAAATATTGGTCATACAAACTTCAAAAGCTGATAGAATATAGCAATTACCCACGCCTGGGTGTGGGTAATGCTGGATTTAACAAAAGTCACCACACGTCAAGATTTAATGAAGCTTTCAGGTCTACACCCTTCCTCAGCATATAAAAAATACATCCATTCATTGCTTTTAAATAGAGGATTAATTCTATCACATGATTAAGCCAGCCAAAATACTTAAAGGAACATGAACAATTAACCTATCCTAAACATTAGTTAAAATCTAACTTTTATAAGCATTCATTGAAAACATTCATTAAAAAGATTGTTATAAATACTAAACATTTACATATACAGTATAAAATATATAAACATATAGGAAGTAACAGAGCCACAAACATTCAAAGATATTGTTTTTGCCTATTTATCAAAATTGGTTTTATACTAACAGCACTATTAAGACCAGGTGGTTTATCTGCTTATAAACGAACTATCCATTCATATTCCCTTGTTTGTAGATAGTTATCTAGATCACCTCCCCTTGGTCCTAGAGTTAACACACAAATAACTCTAAATTTAAAAGTGTGATCTGGGAAGTCCATTATATGCCTATACAACCCATTTGATTCAACTTTTCTTTTCATTTCAGACTTGTGCTCTATTATTCTATCCTTTAATTTCCTACATGTTTTTCCCACATAAAATACATTACATTGTGTGCACGTTGCTAAATAAACTAATTTTGTCGTATTACAGTCAGCCCTACATTTAAAGGTGAATTCTTCATTTGTTAAGGGATGCTGAAAATATCCTATTGTTTCATATATATCCATACAACAAGTGCAATTATGACACTTATATGTTCCTATTTTAGTTGGTATATTTTTTGGAACATCAATAAAATCTTTATAACAGAGCATCTGTTTTATTGATTGCCCATTCCTGTAGGCAAATCTTGGTCTCAAACCCAGGATGTCCCTCAATTCCGGTTGGGCCATCAGTATCACCCAGTTCTTTTCAATAATCTTACGAACTTTTATGGTGTTGGTGTTATAACTTGTAACAAATCTTACAACATTATCTTTTATTTTATTTTCACCACCTTCTGTTATTTGATCTTGATGCTCCGTATTTGTGAATCCAAAGATAGGTTTAGATATGTTTTTTCTTCCTTGTATAACCTCATCATATGCTTGATTTACATCTGTTAACAAATAACCACTTTTCACAAATTCATCCTTCATTTTATTAAGCTGCTCTATAAAGCTATTTTCCTCAGTAGTAAGTCTACTAACCATTATTAATTGGGAATTTAAAATTCCCTTGTAAATATGTGGTGGGTGCATACTGTTCATCTTAAGATATCTTTCAGCATATACTTCCTTCTAATGTACCCTAGTTACTACTCTATCATAGTTTTTCTGAATACTCACATCTAAAAAAACTATCTCATGTAATGAGTATTCCATTTTAAACTCAAAAAAATCTGTAGTACTATTCAAATACTGCACAAAACTCTCTAATTCAAGTACTGCCCCTGTCCACGTAAAAAAACAATCATCTACAAATCTACAATAACTATTTAGCAAATGGCTAAATCTATTAGTTTCATTCATTACATATTCCTTTTCCCAAATATATAGCACCATATTGGCAAAACTATTGGCCACTGATGTTCCCATGGCCACCCCATTTAGCTGTTGATATGGCGTTCCATCAAAAATAAAAATATTTTTTGTCAACACCAACTCAAGTAATGAACATATATTTTCTATCTCATGTGGTTGAAGCATAGATTCCATCATTAACAATTTTCTAATGGCATCTATTCCATATTCTATCGAGATGACTGTAAATAATGATGCTATATCCAGTGTAACTAGAAAAAAGTTCATTCCTACTTCTTTTCTTCTATACCACGTATCAAACTTTTCCAAAAAATGAAATGTATCCTTTAGTATGGTAGTACATTTGGGTAAGTATTTAGCCAACACTCTTTGCAAGAATATAGATATAGGTTCTGTGACCCACCCTTTTCCTGAGACTATAGGTCTCAAAGGGGGGTCACTCATAGATTTGTGTAATTTTGGTATTCCATAAATTTGAGGAATTTTAGGGCATGGGACAGTACAATAAGTTAACAATTCTATAGAAATATCATGTGTTAGATGCATGTCATATACTGCTAAATTCACTTGTGCTATATGGTTCTTTACATCTACAAATGATATTTTTTTTAAATTTGTGTCATCAGACAGAAAGTTTTTAAACTTATCCATGTACCATGCTTTGTCCATTATTACTGTGGCCCCTCCCTTGTCCGCTTGTTTTAATATTATATTCTCATCCTTCTTTAGTTGTTGAAGCGCCCTATAGTCAGTATAAGACAAACTAATTTGGTTTTGTTAAGTTTCTTGACCCTTTGGTCAGCATATACACTTCTAAGTTCTACTTCCACTAATTCCGAAAAAGCCACTATTACTGGTGAAAGTTGCAGTATAAACGTACTTAGTTTTCTAAAAGTTGAATGAACATCATGCATCTGTTTAAACATTAATTTAAACATTAAATTTCTAGCAAATAGCTTTACATCTGTTAATACATCAACTATAGTGTCAGTAAATGTAGAGATGAATTTCATCCCGTTAGCTAATAGTTCATAATGTTGATCTGTTAAAGTCACTTTAGAAATATTTACAGTACCTTTATATAAATGACCATACAGTCTTATCTGCGAACTGTCTTGTTGGGTAGTTTGGGACTCTCGTTCTTCCTCTTCATTGCTAGCGTTGAACGCTGTATGGTCTTTTCTATAGTAAATTGCTTCTTCAGCTGCAATGGGATTTTCTCCGTTTCTTTCAATTGAAACGGTAAAAAAGAAGAGATTTCCATCTGCTTGCATTTTTCCTTTGTTCTCACATCCGTTGTCATCAAATTCTGCACCGATAGCGTACTCGCTTTGCTCGTTGTCTTACCAGTCATGGTGAATTCACTGGAGATCGAGCTCCCTTCAACCCTTTCTTCATTAGGCCGACTTGGCTCTCGTTGTGTAGCCAATGCCGGAACAGAGTTTGACACACCTTCCATGCACTCATCAGGATTGGTGGTTATGTCCGTTGGCATTGCCGGTATCTCAAACGCATCCAGCTGATCTAGATTTCCTCGCGTTGTCCTGCCATCCCTGTTCATCATATTAATTATTTTATGGTGATTTGTTGCCTTTTTATAGTCAAATTTTGGCCAAGAGAAGATACGGCCATTTTTAAAATATTCTATGTCACGCTGGAGTTTACGTTTCTTCTGAACCTCCAGTTTACTATCCAGGACTTGGATTCTACTCACGAACGCCTGGTATTGTTCATTCAAAAAGTCTGTAGTTAACAATTTCACCATATCTTTTTCCAGCATCTCTATTTCTTCTAACAGTGTACTCTCCACTTCTTCAAAATATTTATTCATCAGTTTCATATAATTCATACTGAGCTCCAAATTTAGTTGCTGCCATTGTCTCAAGAGCTCCTCATATGTATTCCCATACGATGGCATTTTCAAAATACGAAGCCCTCTAGGAACTATACCAAGTTTCAAGTATGCTAAAAAACTCAGTCTCTGCCACTGCAAGTACTTAAAGTTTTGGACTTTCTTTTCCAGATCAAATATTAATTTGTTAAACTCACTTATAGTTTTACTTGTATCTGCATCTCTTATTATAGGTTCCACAGTAGTAAGTTGCATTAAAGGATTAATTGATTTTGTGAACAGTCTCTTAATTGTAGAACTCATACTTTGAGCAGCAAACGTTTCAAAGTTTAAAAACTGAAATGGCTGGCTTACTTTTCCTCTTATAACGTTCACAGTGGCTCTCAAAAGCACAAATATCACAGTTTTAATAATATTTTAAATATTTTATACTGTATATGTAAATGTTTAGTATTTATAACAATCTTTTTAATGAATGTTTTCAATGAATGCTTATAAAAGTTAGATTTTAACTAATGTTTAGGATAGGTTAATTGTTCATGTTCCTTTAAGTATTTTGGCTGGCTTAATCATGTGATAGAATTAATCCTCTATTTAAAAGCAATGAATGGATGTATTTTTTATATGCTGAGGAAGGGTGTAGACCTGAAAGCTTCATTAAATCTTGACGTGTGGTGACTTTCGTGTGTTTTTTGGATTTTGCTGAACAACTAAGCGTGTTTTAACTGTAATGCTGGATTTACCCATGGTTGGCGTGGTTTGGTCACAAGGGCGAAGCCCGAGTGGCCAAACAAAGCCAACCGTGGGTAAATCCAGCATTACCCACAGCCAGAAGTGGGTTATTGCTATTATACAATGACATTATTTAAGAAAAAAAAATGACTTTTCTTAAATAATGGCATTGTGTAATGCCTCCTTGCTGCCCTTCCGCAGCTGTCTGGTATTCTGCGGCAGTTCTGCTGTACTGCGCATGCATATGCCTACGTAGTACAGCAGAGCTGTGGGCAAAAGCAATGGAGAAAGCAAGATCTCCATTGCTTTTTACTGTTTTGCTATGTTAAATGGGTTTAACATAGCGAGACAGCTTTAAAATAAGCAACGGAGATTCTCTGTTGCTTTTAAACTGTCTGCTGTTAAACCCATTTAACATAGCGAGACAGTTTTGAAAAAAGCAACGGAGAAAGCAAGATCTCTGTTGATTTTACAAACTGTTTCACTATGTTAAATGGGTTTAACATAGCGAGACAGCTTCAAAATAAGCAAAGGAGATCTCCGTTGCTTATTTTAAAGCTGTCTCGATGTTAAACCCATTTAACATAGCGAGACAGGTTTTAAAAAAAAGCAATGGAGAAAGCAAGATCTCCATTGCTTTTTACACACTGTCTCGCTATGTTAAAGGAGTTTAACATAGCGAGACAGCTTTAAAAATAGCAACGGAGATCTCCTATGTTAAACTCCTTTAACATAGTGAGACAGTGTTTTAAATAAGACTTATACTAATGGAAAAAGTCCTGGAGACTGGACCTTTTTCCATTAGTATAAGTCGATTTACAACATGCACGCTGACCAATCAGCATGCACGTTTTGGAATATTAATGGGGGGTCATGGTATAATAACAGATTTTTCATTTGCATAAATTTTCAGAAGTCTATGAAGTCTGAAACTCAAATGTCTGTCATTATTTTCTGACTCCAGTACTCAATGATTTGCAAATGATTTGCAAAAAAACAAAATTGTATGAGGAACAGACCAAAAATTAGAGTCAAATTCTGGAATTCTGTGACAATTGGAATAGGTGAGAGTTATGCAATATGCCCAAAGCACAAAAACAAGAGATGATCAAGTTTTATCAAGAAACAAGGAAGTATTTTCAGAACTGTCTGACAGAACAAACCTGACTCAACACCATTCTGAGACCACTGCAGGATAGGAACCTGGTTTACAAAGAAAACACAGGCAATCAGGATAAGGCTTGCCATCTCAATAAGAAGACCAGTCGTGGGGTTTCCATAGGCCTTTGTTCTGGGGCTGTTCTTATTTGGCATTCACATCTCAGATGTCAAAGGAAATGTCAAGTGTCTATGGTAGAACAAGTCTGCTTAGGACTGTAAGCTTGGAACAGTTACTGAATCAACCAAGGTTTCAGTCATCCCAAGAGGAGGGACTGTTCCAAACAAATACTCAGACTCTGTGACTAAAACAAAATGCCAAAAAATAATTATTGTGTGTTTTTGAAAATTCACTGCCCTGTGAATAATCGTACTGACAGAGTAGAACCTATAGACAGGGATTTTGGGCACTTATATTGACATTGACTTAGCTTTTGACCACCATGTGTCCACTGTTGTGAGGAAGTTCTTTTATATCGCACAGCTTATAAATAAAGGGATATCCTCAAGGTCCAGAGAGATCATTGTCCAACTTTACTCAGCTCTTGTTACACCAATTATAGGGTTCAATGGCCTCTTTGGTTTGTACCTGTCCTGGTACTTGCAACAACTGGAGTGACCATAGAGGTTCCCCACAAAAGGAATAGTGGGCCTAAGACAAGTGCCCTGCAAAGACTACATCAAAATCCCTGTCTGTATATTTAGTTTCATACAGGCTACTATGGGGCAATATATACCTGCTTATAATGGACCTACTGCACAATCAACAAGACAAGTGATATTAGAAATACCCAGTCTAGAGAACTCAGTCTCTTCTGCAACATAAGCAGGCAGTCTGGAGGGACAGGTACATATGCCAAAGGATAACACTACTATGGAACAAACTCTCCATATATGTAAAACATTGATCATACATGACCCTATTTAACCATAATATGGACCAGTGGATAGGAAATAAGAACTTTACCTTAGGACTGAACCCTTCCCTCCTGATGGTTAGAGGCAGTGCTTAAATGGCCAGCCTTACAGTAGAGACCACTACTACACCGAAAGCAAGACCCAAACAGAATAATTTGCTACAAATGAGAAGTGTTTGGATATGGCTATGGCAAATATAGTTAAACACCTATGGGATAACACAGCTGGTGACTAAAGGGAAGTGTGGCTAGACTTAAAAGTTCCACCAGGGACAATAGCCTAACCCTCATCTGTGAACCTATGAATAACTCTTTGCTCTTTGTTTTCTGTGCGTGATCATTAATCCGAATGCCTAAATCTGTGGCAAATCTGTTATTATTGCATATCAATATAAGATTACCACTTGCTAACTTATATTTAATAGTGTACAGTGACATCCTTAAGAATAAATATTTTTTATTTAGCAATTTGTCTTGTATAAAATTTTTGAATTCATTCAAGTCTTTGCCTTTGAGTTGCATTACAGGATCAGTCTGATGCGCAGTGTTCAGTATTAGGCCTCACCACAACTTATGGAGCAGAAGGAACACACCCTTGTTTCTCCTAGTTACTGATCACAATATGTCCCTAATGACACAATAACATTTTCTTATAACAAGTTTATGCTAAAAGATGATTTTTGTCAAACATCAGTCCAATATCCTTTATACTATCCATTTCATCCAATAATGCATTAGCTAACATTTAAGTATACCAAGGGTTTTTCTCTCCAGTGTGTATCACTGTACTTTTCTGTGTGTGTGTGTATGTGTGTGTGTGTGTGTGTGTGTGTGTGTGTGTGTGTGTGTGTGTGTGTGTGTGTGTGTGTGTGTGTGTGTGTGTGTGTGTGTGTGTGTTAGTGCATATGTTTCTGTGTGTGTGTGTGTGTGTGTGTGTGTGTCTGTGTATATGTGAGTGCATATTTGGTGTGTGTGTGTGTGTGTGTGTGTGTGTGTGTGTGTGTGTGTGTGTGTGTTGAATTCCATTTTCTTTATCCTTAACTGTGTACACAAAGTATCCAAAACCCCCTACATAACATACTGATCTTCCATATTTGAGACTATGGAACAAACCTTTGCATCACCTTGAATTTTACTTACCTATATATTATTTTAGTATGGAAAACATCAAACAAGAGGATTGTATATAAACTAGTGCTAAGCACAGGCCCCGTGATTTACCGGTTTCTATGATTCTATATTCAGATATAACATCTCTTATTTTAACTCTGCATACCCTATTATGCAACAATTTTCTGACCACCATTTCTATTCATTTTGCTTATTATTCTCCTGATCACTTCATTTGGTAGAGTACTGAAGGTTTTAGCTAGACTGAAAAGCACCACATCCACTGGTAGACCTAATCAAGTGCCTCACAAACCAATGACCAAAACTAATAAAGTTAGCCATGCAGGGTCTTCTTTCTAAACGTCTGTGTGGGCATGTATCTTCATCACAGATTTGGCTGTCTAACATTATGTCTTATAAAATTCACTTGAAACACTCCCACAAGGTACAGGTCAAATATAGGATGAGAGTGGTCCACTGAAGCAGGGATACCCCTCTTATGGACTGAAACAATTACCTTTTTCCAGATCCTAGGGACAAATCCTCTTCTTAATGATTTCTGGAACAGATACTGAAAATATTAAACTAGTTGATCTTTATATTTATAAGGAAGTAACCACTCAGTCCATCCAGAGCATCTGCTATATATGACTTTTATAGGTTTGATTACCCTTTCCATAGCTATTTACATTGCTTCTGAGCAAGTTTCTAAAATAGATATTATACTGAGACTATGTTCGGAGTCTTTATGGGCAGACATACTACATAATGTTTCAACAAATGTACTTGCCAGAAGGAAAGGAACAGTTATATGGACATCATTATATGGAAGTCATTATACGGGCATCATTAATTACAGTACTAGTAATTGTATGAGAGTCAGATCTGTAACTGCTCAGATGATTTGATGATGCAATTGAATTATTTACTGCATGCTCTGCTAACATGTTCTTATATTCACATCTGGTGTTATGAAACAACATCCTATAACTAACTCTAGCCTTAATAAATGTTAGTACCAATTTACTTGTCCCCCAGTTGCAATTTCTTAAATGCCTTCCAGAGATATTGGGGAAAATATCTGTCAATTAGAACATTAATAGACTGGTAAATATATCCCATGTATAAGTTATGTGTGTTAACAACATTTTTTTTTCTTTCCAATTCCACTCCCATAGTTGACTATTTATGAACGCATAATTAACACTATAGTATGCCTTTCTAGAAGTATTATTTTCTGTTATCTTTCTTCCATACTTAGTTTCTACTACTCAAGTAATGCTCTGAGTTCTGTATTACTGGAAGAATAGCACAGCTTTGTAGTGACATATCTTCTTTTACCCACACTATGTACATAATTTTATCTTTTCTTGTTGGCTTGTTTATCATTTATGTGTACCGTTCTTCCATACTAATTTTTACTAGTTCACCAATAAATCCTTGTTTTACCAGTAATGTTCCCGATTCCACGATTAGGGCTTTCAAGTCCCTGACAGAGGTGACCTGTGCCTGACATACAAGGCCATGTCAAACCCAGATTTGATGAACATGCTTCACCTCAAAAAATCTAGATCCCTCAGAATTACAAGGGCGGGAGACTTAAACTTTGACACGGTTATTAATAGGACGTGCTGGAGGGACAGATTCATCACCCAGAGACTCCCTATGCTGTGGAACAAAATCCCGGTACATGTGAGGCAGAGCACCTCGCTGGCCTTGTTCAAGAGAAATCTTGACAAATGGATGGGAGATCGCAGATATACCCCAGGGATTACCTCAGTGTCACTGCTTGACAGAGGCACAGCAAAATAATGGGCATAGTTTTCTTCAAACTAAAGGGCTTATAAATGCCCCTGGGCAGATAGCCTAGTATGAACCTATGAACCTATGTTAAAACCATGCATGATTTATTTTGCCTCTGTAGGCCTAAAATTGTTCAATAAGTCCTTGGCTTGAAGGGGTGGTCTGCAAACCAGACATATCTTCACTTCATCTTTATTCTATTTAATTTTTTTATTGCTATTACTTATTGCCACCACTATTATGTAATAATAAATAAATGTACTTAAAGGTGACAAACATAATCTTGCCCCTTTTTTACAACTTCTAGTGACATGATGACCAGTAAACCCAGGTAATACATTGTCTAATTAATAGCAGAAAAACAAGTTTTGGTTATTAAAATAATGTCACAACCCTTCGTAGTTGCTATGAGTTCTAGAGCTCTGAATTTATTATTCAGACTTCTTGCATTATGCTTAAAACATTTTATGTTCTTCCTTTCCTCCTCCCTATTTGGATCAAAACTCACTTTGCTAATAAAAAAAATAATTTTATTAAGTCTACTTATTTATTCACATGATGACTTAAATGAAAGTTATTGTGTCCAAGTATATTGAATTAGAGCATCATATCTTCCTTCTCACAAATACCATTAATTGATGCGTGCACATATTCCCTCCTGATGCAATTAATAATCAGCCTGGCAGCATCTAATAAACTTATTTGTAAGGGTGGTACAGGAAGACACCTCACAAGAAAAAATGACATCTCACTTTTTTACTTAGGCTACTGTGCATTTTGCATTACATTCAATGCATTTATAATTAGTTTTCCCCACATCATTTACACCACCTATTACAACTACAATATAAATCCTTCTGGACCTTTCAGGTAGGGTTTCTAACACTTTTTGATGCTATACAACTTATTATCACCATAGCCGAACACAATAATTCTTCATCTATTTATTCTGGGAGCAGGTTTTTAATTTCTCACAACATGGAATCACCTGTAATCAGTATTTCTGCATCCCTGTCAGGCTTGTTAAATTCAGCACCATATGTTGAGTTCATTTCTATTCATAATCATTTTTGTCTATTTCAGGTAGCCCTGTTCTAGAGAAAAGGGGCACACTGAAAATCCCCATAATACAAGTCTTCTTTTTTGTTTTTCCTGCTCTCCCATGGCCGTTGATATCTATGTCCTCACCTTCCTCATTACAATGTGCTTTCTTAGTGCTTTTTATTAGGTGATGCTAACATTTTCAGCCTCACACCCAGGTTTCATTACTATTTCTTCTGATGCTCCCATAACTTAATTTTGTACATTTTGAAATTTTACGTGTATTTCTTTGTACTGCCCAAGTATAGAGGGACTCATTTGTTTGTTTCTGACTGTTTAATGTTGAAGTTTCAATTAAAAACTGATTTCAGCTTATACTTCTTTGAACTTCATGATTTTATCCTACAGAAAAAAGGTTTTCAAAATCTTCCCCCCTTTCCACTTTATATGTATTTCACTATAACCATCATTTTATTATGTCTGTACTTTTAAGGCAAGATATATCTTCTATGCACCCCCTTCAGTTTTTCCTTTGAGTAAATTACACTTCTTTGCTAATTCCCTTAGGTTGTTGTGCCCATAGCTTTATGGTTAGCCTTCTTAGGTGTGTCTTTGCATTTTAAAACATAAGCTGTTATCTATATCCCAGCCTTCCATTTTCTATTCATGCATTTTATATCCCTCACATAAGATTAAATAACCCCTTTTTAACAACTTATTTAAGCAATATTTGTCTATTTTATTCATTCTATAACCTTAAGTAATCTTTCTTAATAAAATTACATTGGAGGATACTTAATCTTATGTGTGTTAATTTGCTTTCAGACTACTAGGCTGGCACACACCCAGCTGCTCACTATAGCATCTCTTTTAAAATGCAAATAAGAATTTTAAAACCAGTAAAATCATGGTCACTCCCTTTCGTTCACCTAAAACAAAACGTCATGTGCCACAAAATCTTTAGATATTAGATTTGTCAACAATTTTTTTTTTGCATTAGACCCAGAATTTTCCTAGCAGAACTTAAAGGAAACCATATGCCCATGACATAAGTGACGACAAACAGTATAACCAAAAGGAACTATCCACTTACATGTTCCTAAAAATCTCAGTTACAGACCTTTTTGGTCCAGAACTGCATTAATAACTTGTGTTCATAAATAGCCACTCGGAACTACCAAGAGCTGTGCTACAAATTTGTTTTATGTTATAATCAATTTATCAAAGTTTCCCAATGGTTGTTAATAGAGAGCTACATACATAGATACAAAGTATGCATAATCAAATCTAGTTGCTCTGTACTTACACATATAACCAGTCACATGACCATCTGGAGTGGATCCTTATTGCAAACACCTCCACTATTAGACAACTCTTTAAAGATAGAGCTTTGGACCAAAACTTGCAGGCTGTCTAAATCAATTCTTTCTTCCTCCTGTCATCCCATCATTAAAACCCATTTAACATAGCGAGACAGCTTTAAAAAAAGCAACGGAGAAAGGAAGATCTCTGTTGCTTTTTTAAGCTATCTTGCTTTGTTAAACCCGTTTAACATAGTGAGATTACAGCAACAGAGCTCTTCCATTCTCTGTTGCTGTCTAAAAAAAAAGACTTATACTAATGGAAAAAGTCTGGGTGACCGGACCTTTTCCCATTTGTGTAAGTCTGATTTACAATGGGCATGCTGATCAATCAGCGTGTACGTTTTGGAATATTGAATGGGGGGGGGGAATCATTGTATAATTTCCTATAATCATATGTGTAAAATAATTCATAGTTCATGCACTGGTCTACTGATTTCTGTGAGATAAACAGCAACTTGTAGTCAGTTTACTCAAACTTTTATCAGAGTGACCTGAGCAACATACTTTTTAAAGGACCATAATAAATGTCCCATGAGCATTAATTTCTGAATGCATGGGTGAAATATATCTGTGCAATAGTTTTCATGTTTAGTATGCTAGTTCATGATAGCACAATGTGTTGATATAAACAAAATTCAGTTGAAAAGGATAACATTTAGTTCAACTGCACAGCATTTAGCACTGTTTTTAACATGAAACTACATAACTGCTATTTCTTTCAGAGTAAAAACAAAAACTAATTCTATCAACGATTACCTTGTGATGCCAGTTTATATTTTGTCTTTTCTTATTCTGAAAAAACATTGAAGTAAAATATTTATCTGATATATACATTCCACAGACATATTCAGCTTCCCTGCAAGTAATTAACGCCTGTTTCATTCTATGCAACTGTGCTTCCTATTTATTAAATACAACTATGACATAGCAGTTTGTGAGGCAAAGGAGATAGTCATTGCAAGATGACTCTCTTTTTCTTATGATTGACTAATCATGGAATTAGTATATTAGTATATTAAAGTGGGTGTTACGATGCCACATGTGTAGGTAGTGATGAGTTTACACATGGCTGTTGTGGTTCATTCATGAATGAGAAGCCAGAGCAGCTAAACAAAAGCAACTCTCACTAGACCTGCAATATCTTCATGGGAATATATATTGCTATTATACAATAGCAATATTAAAAAAAATGCTTACCTTTTTAAATAATTTCATTATAATATGGAATTATATTTATATAACATTTTTCTTCCTCATGTTCACCATCTGGGGATAATCTGTTGATATATTGAACACACAGACACACACTCACTTACATAAGAATTAATGTTTATACTTGATCCGTGCAATTGGTATCACATTTTAAGGGAATCATTGGTATGATTGCATGCAGCTGTTTATAAAATGATATCTGTGCACTCCTAATGCATATTGAGCATTTTTCTAGAATTGTAAAATACCTGTATCTACAGTTTAGCTTTGGTTGGATACTGGTGGATGTAGGGAGGAGTTTGTTTTTGAAAGTATGTTGTTGCTTGAGTTTCATTTGACCTCTTAGCTATGCACTTTTGATCAGCTACAGTTGAAGCAATTTATGTTTGTTTTGTTTATTTTGGAACTGGAATTCTCCCTGGCAATTTACAATGAACCCCTAACTATGAACAACTAGTCATCATTTATATTTTTGATAAACAATGACCTGTAATTGTATAATATATTACAATGACTTAACTAGTCAGGTGCCTTATAACCACTGGAACTCTTGGATAAATTAAAAAAGTCAGAGAAGGAATAGTTTCCACAGGTTAGAGCCATATTACAGCCATTATGTCCAAAAGGCTTCAAAAGAAAAACTAAATATGTGGATTTTGTGGCAGTATCAGGCTTTATGTTCTTATGTAGTAGTAACTGATGAATACAGAAACTGTGGATCTTACCTCTCCCTAATGGAAGACTGATCCTTTTGCTTTTACACAGGATGTTAACTCAGTTCTTTTTTCCATTTTATAAGAGAGTAAAACAAATTAAAGAAGAAAGGAGAAGAAGGATTGAGAAACAGCTGAGAATTATCAAAACTCTTCCAAAAAAAGCAAAAGGGAGTACTAAGTTATCACACTAATACAGGACATGTTGCAGCATTTGAAGATCTGACCTACTGAAGATGTTATTATGTCTTGGGTTGCTGAGCATGGAGCATACCTCTCAATGTCTTAATGCAAGAAATCTTGACAAAGCCTGAAATAATGGGGGTACAAAGGTCCAAAAATAGGGACATTCTAAATATTGCTTTTATAAACTTAGAATGCTGCTAGTATAATAACAGGTTTTGAGTTTGCACACATTTTCTGGAGGATATGAAGTCTGAAACTCAAATACCTGTCATTATTTAACTTCCTCCATCCTGGTGATTTGCCAGAAAACCACAGATTTTATGAGGAACAGACCTGAAATATGAGGCAAAAATGTGGACATTCTATGAATATGTGAGTAGCTGAGAGGTATATTGTGTGTGGTAGGCTTTATATTTCATCTTGACTCTCTTTTTATAAATTGACATTTTCCTTTATGTCAAGCTTTTGCAACCTCTGATTCAGTATACACAGTTTGGGAGCATGGAAGTAAAGCCTCCACCCCCCCCTACATTGGCAGTGTACTCCACAGAATCTTAGACTATAGTTCTGCCAAGAAAGGAAGGTTTTTAATATCATAAGACAGAATGTTCTGTAGAGAAAAATATATATTTTCTAATATAGGGACAGCCAGACTGTTCTCACAAATGGGTAAACTTAAAATTCCTACAGGGATGCTTTCGCCCTGACCTCCCCATACATAGTCAAGAATAACCTATGAATCTTTAGTAACCTGTTACTAGAAGTGAATAGGGACATGACACAGTAGACAGTACAACTTAACACTTGACAAAATCCTCATAGTATTAATTCTAACAGAGGTAAATGCAATTTTTATAAGTATGGATAGATATAAATAGATATAAAAAGTTTCCCATAAAGCTTTAAAGATTTATGGATTATATTGATTCATCTTTAGAATACAAGTTAATTTCCAAATATTTTAGAGGCAGAGATATCCACTGTATTCTCAAAAGGTTTAAGTAGCTATAAAATCTTTATCAACTAAGTTATCAGGTGAAATTACTGTTTTGCTCTGTAAACACTGAACCCTGACAATGCTTCAAACTGCTTCAAACTCAAAAGCAACAACACTTGCTAATGTTCATACCAAATTCCTAGCAAAGATGCTAGCAGCTATTCTTCATGCAGTATTTCCCAGAGATCATTAAAATGGGTCAAAGAGGCTTCATCACAGGTAGCAAGTGGTTGTTAACAGTGAGTTGATGTTTTATAAAATGTGCACAAAACTGCATGTTGTCTACTCATACTCAGTCACTATCTTCCTTCATAAAGCAGAGCCTGTCAAGGAGCTCTGCCTCAAGGCCATACTCCTAGAAGTTTACTGAGAATTCTGTCATTGTATGGTAGCCTGGGATCACTTGATACTGCAGGAGCTCTGCCACAAGGCCCTACTCCAAGTTTACTGAGACTTTTGCCATTGTAAAATAGCCTATGGTCACTAGATTTGACTTTGATACTGCCGGAGCTCTGTCACAAGCCCCTGCTCATACATGTTTACTGAGAATTTTGTCATTGTATAATGTAAGCACATTTATCATGAAGAACCTTGCTGTCTACTAAACTTTAATCAGTCGAATACATGTCTGCTCAGTGACTGAAAGTTTCTGTGAAATAATATGTGCACTCTTAAAGGGCCTATTACTAAGTTGGCCAATGCCCCCTTTTTCTTGTCCAGTAGACTATAGTGCGTATGCCAGTTATTTAGCCTCAGGAAATGACAGAAAACCTGTTTTACTTCACATCTCTTTGTTGATTGCTTTGTACTGGCTATAACATGATTGCTCAGTTATAATTTGACCTGAGGGTGGGATGGTCACTGTAGTAAAATGTATTGCTAAATATATCCTCAGTGTTGTCTCCTCTTACACTTAGTCACTATCCTCCATCATTGAGCAGCCATGTGTCAAATGTCATTACATTTCTATTTTTTCTAACACTGTGTAGGACAGTGAAAAGACGTTGGTAGTGTGTTATATTTGTAACAATGTCATTCAAATCAATTAAGCTTTATGTCTGCTGAGCTTCTTTCCCTTCAAAACATATGCATGTATGCATGTAATGCGAGTCACTGGTGTTTTGGTATAGATATATATAAAACACTGCTTTGACATACTGGTCAATTCCATGAATGTTTACTAAGTGATGGTTTTATATTGTGCTTATCAGTGCAGTGCCATGTTCTGATAATTTGCTCCATACACCTGTATATATATATACACTGTATTACTCTGGTTCTCTATTAGTACACCTCCAGCTAAAACTACTTTAAGCTTAACATTCATAAACTTTCTTACCATCACACTTCTTTTATACTTCCGTTGTATTCTTTTGCTGTGACTTTCTGTGGTCCTTCCTCCATCTCTTTTTGAATAATAAATGCTAACTTTATTGCCTGAATATAATATTACAGTTTAGTAGAGTTTTTCTCTTTCTTTCATTTCAAAGCCTATGGTCACTACATCTGACCTCTATACTGCAGAAGCTCTGCCACAAGGCCCTACTCCTACAAATTTACTGAGGATTTTATCATTGCATAACGTAAGCACATTTATCATGAAGAACCTTGCTGCCTGTTTACTTAATCAAATACATAACTGCTCTGTGATTGAAAGTCTCTGTGTAATAATATGGGCACTCTAAGGACCTCTTACTAAGTTGGCCACTGTCCCCATTTTCTTGACAAGTAGACTATGCTGCATATGCCAGTTATTTAACCTCAGAAAATTATAGAAAACCTGTTTTATTTTGTATCTCTTTGTTAATTGCTTTGTATTGGCTGTAAACTGATTGCTCCCTTATTAAAAAATCCTCGGCAAGTGACCTACTGCTTCTATATATACACCTAATTTTCTTGTTTCCTACTTCCCTCTCTCAGTTTAATTTTTAGCCCCATTCCCAACTATCCTTCTGCTTTCCATACTGCTTTGCATTATAACCATTATAGTTACAAGCCTCCCTAATAGTAAGTATCTATTCCACATTGTCTATTTTACTTTTTTTCAAATAAATCATTATTTCTGCTTATGTTGACTATATCATTATACTCTAGCCTTTTAAACACCTCTATTCCTTACAATCCAGGGAAGATACCAGGATAACCTAATTATCTTCTTTTACAGAAAATAGTTCTCTCCGTACCTGCCCTCTACCAGCTTTCAGAATCCACCATCACTGAATGTCCTACTGCCCTACAACTTCTTCTTTTCTTCTTCATTGCTACTTCCCATCATCTAAAAATATAGATTCCTGTACTTCATTATGGCACTCTTCAGCTTATCCGCTACTGTTTTCCTCCTGCTGTGCCATCTTTCATCCTACCAATATGTTTCAACATCTTTCCAACTCTGTCTCATTATATTTAAGCTGTGAACTTGTCTATTCATGATTGTCTATGTATACTTTGTAAATATGTCTTTATTGTTTTGATTCTATCTGTTTACCTGGAGAGTTTATTTTGTAATGATTTTTATTGTATCTGTTTACCTTGGAGCTTTTCTCCCTGGGCCTCCGCTGAAAATGGACATGTATCCAGTTGGACTATCCCAGTCAACAAATGTAAAATAAATACATAAATAAATAAAAAATATTTATAAACAAATATGTATTATTCTCCTTTACATCCCTCTTGGTGATAATACAGCTAAACTGGAAGATACTCTGTGTTGGACATCCATAACATTTCCAAAAGAAAAAATAGTATTAGGTGTTGTGAATGTCAGTTGATTGGACATAAACTCAAACTCCTCTGTATCTAGCATGAACTTATATGGTTTCACACAGCTAATTAATAGCCTTGCACATTATAGCAAGACATCAGATTCCATATTAGATTGGATCCTAGTATCAGACTCTAGGAAATACACCACCACAGGTATAATGTCAGACTTTCTCAGTGATCGCCTCCCAGTCTATATGACCAGACATCTCACACATCCAGTTAAACAGCGTGTTTATAAAACATGCAACCTTTCCAAGCTTAACCCAGAAATGTTCATTACTACACTATCATCCATTAACTGGAACTTCCTAAAAATCCTCTTCTTAGACAATGCTATAAATGAAGTCAATACAACATTCCTAAATATCCTAAATAGCCTTGCACCCCGTAGAAGGAAGAGACTAAAAACAAATAATGCAATCTGATTATCCAAAACCAGCAAAATGCTAATACGGGATAGAGAAAAAGCATGGAAAGAATGGTAAAAATATAAAACACCTCAATATCTTGAAAACTTTAGAATGCTTTGCAATCGTAGAAAAAGCAAATAAATGAAGACAAAAACTATAGTGTTAAATTTCAGAATAATACTAAACACAACCCAAAAAAAAGTTAGACATCTATTGAAGAAATCGTACATACCGACCAAAAACTCAACCCAAAAGTCTCTCTTCATAACTTACTACTCGAATGTTCAGTGCAGTTCAGTTCTTATTTTATAGATAGTATAGCATCTCTAACTAAGGATTCCTCAACAACTAATCCCAACTCTGCCCAACAGCAACATATACATCCACTTTTACCTTCAAACCTGTGCCTACATTCTATATAAAACTAGTCTTAAACAAACTTAAGCAATGCTCTTCTTCAGTGGATAACTCCCCAGGTGAGTACCTAGAAATAGCCAATAGCTTTGCCTGTCATGTCTCAATCCTTATAAACAGGTCAATCCAGGAATCCCACATTTCCTCTCTCTGGAAAAAGTCACACATTATCTCTCTGCACAAAGGAGGAAATTCAGCAGACTTTAATAACTTTCAAGTCTATAGCAATCTTATCTCCCTTCAGCAAAATACTTGAAAAATGTATTCAAAAATAGTTACTAGACCATCTCCTGCAGGAAGAACTCCTATCCCCTACACAACAAGGCTTCCATCCTTCCCATAGTACTAGCACTGCCCTTCTAACTTATATAGATACTGGTGAGAATTCAATAAAGCCTACATGGAGTGATTTTCCAAGTAGGCATAATGGCATGGCCCCAACATGGAAACCGGCTGCTGAGTGATCCAATAAACAGAGCAGAGGGGCATGCACGAGTGTGCGGACATGGAAGTGTCCGTGGAATGCAAATCACCTCATAAGCTGTTGAAATTCATGCAAATGAGGGTGATTTGCAATCCAATAAGCAGAAAGACACCCATGTAGGTACCGTGTTGGTGTCAGAAAAGTACACAGAAAAAAACATGTATTGAAATGTAAATTTTAAACAGGGGCTGTAAAAGCCCCAAAAAGTTGGATATTGCACTGTAGGCATGGAAATGGCCAAAACTATGGCCAGTGAGTCCAAAAAGTAATGCAAATCATTAAAAATATATTTTTAATAGATATATTATGTTTGCATGGAGTGCAGCAATGTGCAAACATGCCATTTTGCAAAATAAATAAATAAAATAATTAAAATGTTGAAAAAATGAAAATAACACATTTGCAAAAATAATACATTATAGTTCCTGCATGCAGAGTGTACAATGGCAGGTTTCAGTGGTTGCTAAGGAGGCAGGCCCTGGAGTAGTGAAGTATCCAGGGAATATTCAAGTAGCTGTATGTAAATGAGCTGGGGTTACTGAATAGCAAAAAAGGGCTCCTGTGTCTGCAGATACAACCCGTGCAGGCCCAGAATTGTATTGGTGTTAGATCAGGTAGCTGACATCATAAGGGTGTGTGTCATGGTGTGTTTAAGTGGATTAAAGCTCAGCGGTGCCTGTTTGTGCTTACCTAAGCACAGTTAAGCAGGCGGGGTGTCCAGTGCTGCTAAGCTGTGTTTAGCCCCGTGGTGCATGTTTTGCCTGGTATAAGCAAAGCTGACCATGCCCGTGCATGGGGATGTGTCTAAACTGCTGAACATTGTTTATACTAGTGCTGCGGGTTTGCAAACCATGTTGCAGTGCTTAGCAGTGAAGGAAATTAAAAAGAAAATACAAGGAAATAGCCGGGGAAAGCCAATTAACTATAAATGACTGATAAGCCCTGTTCTATTAACACTGGGTCATTCAAAACCTTCAGTGATAGATCTGGCAGAAGGAATGCATCATAGTCAGCCAATCACACAAGCTTGCATCTGCAGCACACAGCTATAAAGTATGCATACACCCTTCAGATTTTTCTCACATAGTCTGCACCATTGGAGTACACACTTGGGAATTTTAACTGACAAAATCATAGGGGCTGCTGCTGATCTGCTACATCTGTATGTGCTAGAGGCTGAGGTCAGTGCTGGTGCTGATGCTGACAACAGGACTAGACTGGGAAGGAGTAGAGTGTTCAGGCCCAGAGTAACCTTCCAGGGGCTACATGAGCTGGAGATTGTAGAGTGCTACAGGGTGGACATGGACATACTACAAGAACTCACCGAGTTTTGCCACCCTCAACCCATACCCAGAGCCAACAGAGGGGAAACCATCCCAGTGGAAACAAAAGTATGTGCAGCCCTTAGAATACTAGCTAAAGGTACTTTTCAAAGACCCACTGGGGACATGATGAGGGTCTCACAGGCATCTGCATCCAGGGCACTCCACCTGTTCCTGGCTGCCATGCAAACACATGCCAGTGAGCACATATATTTACCCTGCACCCCTGAAGACAGGGCCAGCAATATGTGTCTCTTTTACTATGTAGCACACTACCCTGAGCTACTGGGTGCCATAGACTGCACTCATGTCCACATCAAAGCACCACCTGGTGATGAAGGTAGAGTCTAGGTCAACCGCAAGGGGTATCACTCCATCAATTGCCAGGTCTTGTGCAATTCCCAGGGCATTATCATGAATGTGTGTGCTGGCAGCCCTGGCAGTTTTCACAACTCCCACACCTGGCATGCATCACAGCTGTACCAGACATTTGCCTAGGGGGGCATCCCATATGGCCATCTGCTGGGGGATGCTGGCCACACACTGGAACTGTGGATGGTGACACCCATCAGAAATGCACACACACCTACCAAAGAATGCCATAATGAGGCACACGCACAAACTAGAAACATCATAGAGCATGTGTTTGGGCTGCTGAAGTCACAGTTCCACCTTCTTGAATATGTCTGGTGGAACCCTACAGTACTCTCCAGCCACATGTGCACACATGTTCACAGTATGTGTCATAGGTTCATAGGTAGGTACTAGGCTATCTGCCCAAAGGTATTTATAAGCCTAGCCGGAATGTGTTGGCTTTCGCTACCACCTTAGATTAGTTCCCTGTGCCTCTGTCCAGCAGAGCCACTGAAGTGAACACCGGGGTAAACTTTCTGTTTCCCATCCACTCGTAAAGGTTTCTCTTGAAGAGTGTTAGCGAGGAGCTCTGCCTAATGTAAATTGGAATCTTGTTCCAGAGCATGGGAAGTCTCTGGGACAGGAGTCTATCCCTCCAGCACATTCTATTTATTGTTGTGGTGAGGTTTAGATCCCTGGAGCATGTGGCTTGAGGGGATATGGTTTTCTTTAGGTGGAGCATGTCCATCAATTCTGGGTTGGACATGGCTTTGTATGTCAGGCAGAGATCACCCCTGAGTAGGTGCTATGCAACCGAATACAGCTGGAGTTTCTTCAGTCAAGCTGCATATGCATCTGTTTGAGGCCAGTGATCCTCTTGGTGAGGTACTTCTGTGGTCTTTCCAGCTGTTGCAGGTGTCTTGTAAGGTACATCCCAAATGGGGCATTGTACTCTATGATGGGTCTGATGAGTAATGCGTAGAGGGGCACAATGACCTCTTTTGATCTGGATGCAAACCCTTTTGTGATTAGGTGGGCCACATAGAAGGATTTTCTAACCACTTTGGCAATGTGATCATCAAAGGAGAGATTACTATGTACTTGGGTTCCCAGATCCCTTATTTCTTCTTCCGTATTTAGGAAGCTACCATCTATGTGGTAATTTGTGGATACTTTGTTTTTTCAAAAGGGGATGACTATGCACTTTTTGGCATTTAGCTTGAGGTCTTGGTTTTGATGCCATGTATCTGTCTCAGTGAGACCCTTTTGGAGGATGTCTGTGTCAGCCAGAGAGTCAGTTATAGCCCCTAGTTTGCAGTCATCTGTGAACTTGGTCAGCCATAGTCCTCCTGTGCTTGCCTGTACCTCTGAGAAGTATATGCTAAACAGGAGGGGTCCTACAACTGAGCCCTGGGGATTGCCACTTGTAACCGGTTTAGAGTCAGACCTAGCTCCCCAACTTTTACAATGTGGGTTCTGTCCATGAGCCAGTTGGCAACCCATCTCATGACATAGGGGTTTATATTCAGGCTGGTGAACTTGTCTATAATAGCAGAATGGGGAATGGTGTTGAAGGCCTTTGTGAGGTCTAGATAGGCTGTGTGGACCACCTTTCCCTCGTCTATAGCCTTGGTAACTGTCTCAAAGAAGCCCACCAGGTTTAGGAGGCATGACCTGCCCTTAACAAATCCAAACTGGGTAGGGTTCAGTGTTTGCAGGTTCCCAATGTCTCTGTTAATAAGATTTTATTTATTTATTTATTTATTTATTTATTTATTGACATTTGTTAACTGGGTTTGTCCAACTGGGCTTGTGGCTCATTTTCAGTTGAGACCTGAGGAGAAAAGCTCCAGTAGTACATTTTAAACAAGTACCATTTTAAACAATATTGATATAATAGGAGTTATAGCAAAATGATTCACATATGTTGGGTTACATGCATAAAGTTAAAGTTGCATTAAAAAGAAGCTAAGTAACAATTTTACATTGATATAGTTAAATAGGTTAACAATAAACATTTTTTGTTTGTATAAAATTATGCAGATGCATAGTAGACACATTGGAGAGAGTGGTGTAATGAGGTACTAAGTATGGTCCTTTTGAGGGTACATAAAGGGAAGGAAGACTAGGTAAGGTCATGGCAAGAGCAGGTTCTTAAATTGAGAAAATAAGCTTTTAGTTCATTTTTAAAGTGTGAGGTGTGGGCGATTGAATGTAAGTCAAGGGGAAGTTTGTTCCAAGCATGGGCAAGGGAGTGTTTGTAGAGTAGTTTGCCTACTGACCTTTTTGAGTGGGAGATATCAAGTAATTGTTGGTTAGACATACGGAGGTTCCAGGATGGGATGTAGATGGAGGCTAAGGAAGATAGAGATGGACAGAAGGAGGGTTTATAAAGAATAGAGTGTAGCATATGAAATTGATAAGATAGCAGAAATTGGGGAAGTTCAAGCCATTGAAGAGAGTTTAAAGACATGCAGTGGTGTGAGTTGTATGGGGAGTTAGTAATGAATCTGGCTATTTTATGGTAAGTCTGTTGCAGTTTATTTAGAGTGGAGGCCTGGATATTGGTAAGAACTGGGGCGGCATATAAGAGGGAGGGGAGGAGGAGTGCCTGGCCCAGGTTAAGTCTAGATTCAGGGGTTAGGAATTTTTTGTTCTGATATAGCAGACCTAGTTTCTGGTTTGTTTGTTTTTATACATTGGAGTATGTATAGGTTGAACTTTAGTTCATCATTGATAATGACCCCTAGGAGTTTTGTGTAGGTGTCAGGTTAGATAGTTGTATTGTTAGAAGATGTAATAAAAAAGGAGGTTTTGTGATGAAAAAGAGAATGGGGAAGGAAAAGTAGGAGTTTGGTCTTTTTGGGATTTAGGATCAATAGGTTGTGAGAGAGCCATTGTTCAGTGGATAGTAGGGCCTGTTGGGTCAGGGAGTGTAGTTCAGGAATGTTATTTGAGATGGATATAAGTGTGGAATCATCGGCATACTGAATAAGGAAGGATTCTTTGCATGAGGTGTAAAGATCATTGGTGAAGATGTTAAACAAAAGGGGTCCCAAGATGGAGCCTTGGCGAACATCAATGGAGATGGGAAGAAAAGGTGAGGAGGATGCGAGCCATTTGACAGATTGTTCCCTGCCAGATAGGTAACTATTAAACCAGGCAAGTGTGGAGGGAGATAGGTGGAGATTTGTGAGTTTGGATAGTAGTACAGGATGAGAGACAGTATCGAAGGCTTTGGAGAGATCTAGGAAGAGACAGGAAATGAGTTTATTGTTCTCTAGGGCCTCTGCGATGATATGAGTGAAGGGGAGGAGGGCAGTGGTGCTGCTGTGGTGAAGAAGAAATCCATGTTGGGTAGGGGTAAGTAAGTGGTGTGTGAGGAGGTGATTGAGAAGCTGTGAGTGAATACATTTTTCTAATATCCTGGCGAGGGGGTACAGAATGCAATGGGTCAGTAGTTTGAGGAGTCAGTGGAGTTTCCACCTTTATGAAGAAGGATAGTGAAGAAAGATTTCCAAAGGGTGGGGCAGTTGATTCCAGAATAGATTGATTAATTAGTATAGATATAGGACAGGCAATTGAGTCAGCAGCAAGTTTGAGGAATGTAGGAGATAGATTGTCAGTGGAAGGAGAGCAAGGTTTTAGCTTGAGTAGTAGAGATTTGATGTAAGTAATGGGAACTGGCTCAAAAGAAAACAAAGTTTTGTTAGTGGGACTTGGAGGGGTTGGTGTCGAAGTAGAGTTTGGCTTACAGGTTACCAGATTTTGGATGGAAGAGATAAAGTGTTTATTCAGGAGGGTAGCTGTTTCCTGAGAGGAAGAGTTAGGGTATGGGGAGGGATTAGAGGGCTTTCCAGGATAGAGGATGTTGTTGAGAGTTGACCAACATTTTTGAGGATTGGATTTGTTGTTAAGCTGAGCAGAGCTATAGTATAACTTTTTGTCATTAGTTGTATGTTTTTTGCAAGGTTCCTCAGTTGCCTGTATTTTTGAAGAAAAGGTGGTTGTTTAGTTTTAGTCCAGGTTTTCCAAGCACAATCTCTTTGTTTCATAAGGGACCTAGTCTCTTTGGAGAGCCAGGGAGCATTGTTTGATTTTACTCTGATCTTCCTAGAGGGAGCTAAGGAGTTTAGAGTATTCATGAAGATGCTATTGAAAGTGCTTATAGCATCATTTAGGGGGAGATGTTTTAGGATGGACCAATCTATGTTGTGGAGAATGGAGTTAAATTCGGATGAATTGAAAGTCAATAGTTTTCGACAGTCTTTGATAAGGTGGGGTTTAGAAATATGGGAGTAATGTCTTAAGATGGTGGTAGGGAGATGATCACTGAGGGAGTCAGGTAAGGTGGTGGGATTGTGGTATTGTTGGGGGGAATTGTTAAGGATCCAGTCTATGATGGAGCTGGGAGTGGAATTTTTATGGAAGCGAGTGGGAGATGTTATAAGTTGGTGGAAGCTGTGTAGGTGGATACTGAGTTGGGGGGAGTCAGTTGTGAGTTTGGACCAGTCAATGTTGACATCACAAGGGTAAGTGTCTCATATGCTATATTGCGGGAGAACCAGGATAGGATGTTTTCAAGAATGGGCAGATTGTTACCAGGAGGAAGGTAGATAGAGGCAATTGCAAGTTTTTTGTGCGGATTCAGATGGCAGTTAAGGATGATGATGATTTCAGCTGGGAGGAAGTCAGGAATTGGGGAAGGGTATGGTGAGAGGTTAAGTTTGTTTGAGTAGAGGATGGCCACGCCACCATCTTTTTTTACAGGTCTATCAGATCAGAAGATATTATAACCTGGTGGGAGTATTTCACTATTTGAGATTTGTGGCTTGAGCTAGGTTTCAGATAGGGAGAGGATGTGAGGGGTATTGAGAACTATCCATGAGTGCAGCTCAGTGACTTTATTTACTAGACTCTGAATATTCAATGAGTAAATAGTTAAGTATTTGGATGGAGATGGTTGTTGTGACTGAGGTTGGTGACTGTTAGAGGAGTAATATGGGGGCAGTGTAGAGGTAGTTTTGGGGAGAGAAGAGTGGCCAAGGTTGGGATGGATATCTCCAGAACAAATTAGGTTTTTAGAGTTTAGAGAGGAGTGTAGTAGATGCTAGATGGACTTTGTATAGTTTTGACTTAGCTTTGTGGGAAGGTTTAAAAACCTGTATTATGGATAGTTTATATAGACTTGAGGTAGAGGTAGTAAAGCGATTATGAGAGATAGTAAAAGATGAAGTAGTTGGATATATGTTGTATGAGTGAGAAGTTGGTGAACATAGGAGTGGGTCAGAGAGACTGGAGTGGTAAGAGGTGGAGATAAAGGGAATAAGGAGTAGTGTTGAAGATATTAAAAAATAATACATGTTGGAATAAAATATGGTCAGATAGAGTAGGTAGAGACAGTGGTACTGAGGAAGTGGTGTTGACAAGATTGACAGATTAGTAAGGTGGTTGTGGCAATAGGCAGGAAGTGGAATTGTAGTGGCTAGTGGGACAGGAAGGGGAGGGATACTTAGGTATAAAGGTAATTGTAACGGGGGTGGGAATGGGGGTAGGGTAGGGGAACGAAGTGAGCCCGAGCATAGCGAGGGTAAACGGAGCGGGGCTAGCACCCTGGTCAAGATGAAGTCATAGAAACAATCAGAAAAAGATAGTGAAAAACTAGCTTGAGAGATAAGGATATAAAGTTTCTAAAGGTATAGTCACTAGAAATAAAATAAAAAGAAATAAAATATGAGCAGAAGTAAGCTTACAAAAGGACACTGGCCTCAAACTACACAATTATATTTACTTGAAGCAAACCCAGTGCCGTATGGATAAAATAAGCTACAATAGAGAGGGGCTTTGGAGAGGGAGAGAGATGTATTACGAGCAGCTAAAAGCAGGGCAAAAAAAAAAAAAAAAAAACATTAATATGTAAGAGTCTGAAGACAGTAAAGTAGGGCAGGTGCACTAGGAAAGGCAGTTATGAGTGAGGCCAGAAATGAATTCAGGGAAGGGTAAAGTAAAGAACAGGAGAATATACACAGAAACAGTATGAGGATAGTGGGTAACCAAAGAGAAAGGATAGGAGCTGCTGGCGTCTGCTTTTCATGACGACTAGCAAAAAATCCATGATAATTCGCTCCATAGCCTTGCAGACCAAGCTACTCAGGCTTATAGGGTGATAGTTTCCAGGGACTGTTGTGGCTCCACCTTTGTGGAGTGGAATAACCATTGCTGTGCACCACTCTATGGGCATGTAGCTTGTGGAGAGGCTGAGTTTGAACAGTGAGTTTAGGTGAGGGGTTAGTTCATCTTTGAGCTCATGTAGGACGCAGCCTGGGACATCGTCCAATCCCATTGATGCTGTGTTTTTGGCTTTGGAGAGGGCTGTTTTAACTTGAGTGTCTGTGATTTCAGGGGTGCTACATTCTTCTTGTATGGTTATGGGCCCTTTTTGGGGGTGAGAGGGGGTGACATTTGCACTGAACCTGTCTATCAGGATGTTGGCGATATCGGTTAGTTCAGTGTATTTTGTGCCATTCTGCACTAACTCCGAGCAGATCTGGGAATTGCCACTTAGATTCTTGACATAGCTAAAGAATGCCTTGTGGTTATCTTTGGAGTCCTTGGCAATTTTTCTTTTAAAGCTAGCCTTGGATGATTTTATGAGGGATCGTAGTTTCTTGCTGATACTGATCAGGGATGTCTTCCCCTCTTGGGATTTTACTCTTTTCTGTATTAGTTTCCTCCTTCTATTGTATAGCTTGTTTATGGCAGGGATCCACCAGACTGGTTTCCTTTTTTTGGAGGAGTGAGTCTTGGTTTTGCTTGGGAAAGCATGATCCGTGCATTCTTTAGGTGCCCATAGAGTGCATTAGTAAAGGATTTTGCAGCTTGGGCAGCATTATCCTTTAGCATGGGGGATTTGAAACTTTCCACCTCAGTCTTAAGTAACATGCAGTTTGCTTTTGAAAAGTTTTTCATGGTGGTTTCTTTTACTTGGGGTGGGGGCAGAATGTGGATATCCAGAGTGATTAGTTTATGGTCAGATCTAACCAGCAAGGGGTTGACCTCCAGTGTGGAATACCGGTCTCCCATGTTGGTGATGACCAGGTTCAATATGTTGTCACCTCTGGTGGGGGTGTTGACCAGTTGATCCAGGGCATTTGAGTTTATAAATTCTAGGAAATGTTGGGCAAGGGAGTTAGTACTTGAGTAGTTGTCCCAGTTAATGTTTGGGTAATTGAAATCACCCAATATCAGGGTGTTTGGTAGGAGCTTTATGTTTCCCAGTGTTTCCAGAAATGCGGAATGGGGGTCTTGGGACATGGTGGGTGATCTGTAACAAGCATGATACAAAATATGATCCTGTGGAAGCAGCTGCAGCAGGAGCATCACAGGGAAGGGACACACAGCCACCCCCCCAGTGCCAAGGTGCCCACAGCCACAGGGAGACTCGGAGAAGGAACCCCCTGAGCCTGTCCCTGTAGGCAGACATAGGCATGCCCAGTATGTCCTGGCCTTGGCAAAGAGGCAACGCATAGCACATGCACTGACATCCTAGGGTCCTAGGCACTTACACCTCATTCTGACTCACATACATAGTAAAAAGGATGCCAGCCACACCACACAACCTGTACCTTACCATGCATTGGCTGTATATGGCATGTCATGTGGCTGTTGTGGCCTAGTGGGCTGAGTATATTACCATGGTTGATGATGTTCATCCTTCAAGACTGGCTGTGCCCCTATTTTCCATGTGAGCTACACCTATGGTAGGAGATCTACAAACTGTCCATGTGTCACTGTTTGTTACTGCGAGAAAGCTGGACAAAGCCAGAGATAATGGAGGGACAGGGAGCCACAGATAGCTTTGAGGTACCTACATGGTAACTAGTAGAAAAGCAGGTTGTAACAAGTCAGAGTAGCAGCAGGATGTCAAGACCATCATGTAACTGTGTTAGTATTTACAAGTTAGTGGGCACCAGCATACTTCTCAAATGTATAGAGTTTTGCAGAATGTCCACAGTTTTACCTCATATGTCTGCTCTGTTTTCATAACATTGCAGTTTTCTGGCAAACTAGTAGAAAATCAATAAAGGCAGACGTTAGAAAATAATGACAGACATCTGAGATGCAGATTTCACACCCTTCAGAAAATTAATGCTAACACAAAACCTGTTATTCTACCAACTGTCTAAGTTTGTAAGAGCAGTATTAAAAAAAATGTCCCTATTATTGGGCCTGTGTCCCACTTTTATATATGGCTTTGTCCAGATGTCTTGCTCTAACAGGTTGAGAGGTATGGACACCATGTAGCATTATAATACCAATACAACACAAAATGTCTGAGGACCAGAGCAGACGTATGGTGCACAGTGCTGGACATCCTACAAAACAGGTACAGTCGAAGGTGTGAAGTTTTTAATCCTATGTGTGGTGTTACATCTTGTACTCCAGTCATAACATACCTACAACTACATAAGTTCATAGGTTGGTACTAGGCTATCTGCCCGAAGGCATTTATAAGCCTAGCCAAAATCTGTTGGCTTTCACTGCCCCCTTAGATTAGTTCCCTGTGCCTCTGTCTAGCAGAACCACTGAAGTGATCCCCAAGGTAAACTTTCTGTTTCCCATCCACTCGTCAATGTTTCTTTTGAAGAGTGTTAGTGAGGAGCTCTGCCAAATGTAGACTAGGATCTTGTTCCAAAGCATGGAAGTCTCTGGGACAGGAATCTATCCCTCCAGCATGTCCTATTTATTGTTATGGTGAGGTTTAGATCCCTAGAGCATGTGGCTCAAGGGGATAAGGTTTTCTTTAGGTGGAGCATGTCCATCAATTCTGGGTTGGACATGGCCCTGTATGTCAGGCAGAGATCATCCCTGAGTAGGCGGTATGGAACCAAGTACAACTGGAGTTTCTTCAGTCAAGCTGCATAGGGCATCTGTTTGAGGCCAGTGATCCTCTTGGTGAGGTACATCTGTGGTCTATTCAGCTGTTGCAGGTGTCTTGTAAGGTACATCCCAAATGGGGCATTATACTCTATGATGGGTCTGATGAGTGATGAGTAGAGGGGCACAATGACCTCTTTTGATCTGGATGCGAACCCTTTTGTGATTAGGTGGGCCATGTAGAAGGATTTTCTAACCACTTTGGCAATGTGATTATCAAAGGTGAGATTACTATCTACTTGAGTCCCCAGATCCCTTATTACGTCTTCCGTATTTTGGGGACTACCCCCTATGTGGTAGTTTGTGGGTACTTTATTTTTTCCAAAGGGGATGACTATGCACGTTTTGGCATTTAGCTTGAGGCCATGATTTTGACACCAGGTATCCATCTCAGTGAGACCCTTTTGGAGGATATCTGTGTCAGCCAGAGAGTCAATTATAGCCCCTAGTTTGCAGTTGTCTGCGAACTTGGTCAGCCATAGTCCTCCTGTTCTTGCCTGTACCTCTCAGATGTATATGCCGAACAGGAGGGGTCTTAGGACTGAGCCCTGGGGAACGCCACTTGTAACCGGTTTACAGTCGGACCTAGCTCCTGCAACTCTCACCATGTGGGTTCTATCCATGAGCCAGTTGGCAACCCATCTTGTGACGTAGGGGTTTATGTTCAGGCTGGTGAGCTTGTCTATAATACCAGAATGTGGAATGGTGTTGAAGGCCTTAGCGAGGTCTAGGTAGGCTGTGTGTACCCCCTTTCCCTCATCCATAGCCTTGGTAACTGTCTCAAAGAAGTCTACCAGGTTCAGGACGCATGATCTGCCCTTAACAAAGCCAAACCAGGTAGGGTCCAGTGTTTGGAAGTTCCCAATGTCTCTGTTAATGAGTTCCATGATGATGCTGTCCATAGCCTTGCAGACCAAGCTAGTCAGGCTTATAGAGCAATAGTTCCCAGGGTCTGTTGTGGATCCACTTTTGTGGAGCAGAATAACTGTTGCTGTGCGCCACTCTATCAGTATGTAGCTTGTGGAGAAGCTGAGTTTGAACAGTGTGTTTAGGTGAGGGGTTGGTTCATCTTTGAGCTCATGTAAGATGCAGCCTGGGACACCGTCTGGTCCCATTGATGCTGTGTTTTTGGCTTTGGAGAGGGCTGTCTTAACCTGAGTGTCTGTGATTTAAGGGACTCTACATTCTTCTGGTATGGTTATGGGCCCTTTTGGGGGTGAGAGGGGGGTGAAGTTTGCACTGAACCTGTCTGCCAGGATGTTGGTGATACCGGTCGGTTCAATGTATTTTGTGCCATTCTGCACTAACTCCAAGCAGATCTGAGCATTGCCACTTAGATTCTTGACATAGCTAAAGGATGCCTTCTGGTTATCTTTGGAGTCAATTTTTTTTTCAAAGCTCGCCTTGGATGATTTTATGTGGGATCGTAGTTTCTTGCTGATACTGATCCCTTCTTGGGATTTTACTCTTTTCTCTACTAGTTTCCTCCTTCTATTGCATAGCTTGTTTATGGCTGGGGTCCACCAGACTGGTTTCCTTTTCTTGGATGAATGAGTCTTGGTTTTGCTTGGGATGGCACGATCCATGCATTCTTGTAGCTGCCCATAGAATGCATTAGTAAAGGATTTTGTAGCTTGGACAGTGTTATCCTTCAGCATGGGGGCTTTGAAACTTTCCACCTTGGTCTTAAGTAACGTGAAGTTTGCTTTTGAAAAGTTTTTCACAGTGGTTTTCTTGTCCAGGGGTGGGGGGCGGAATATGGATACCCAAAGTGATTTGTTTATGGTCAGATCTAACCAGCAAGGGGTTGACCTTTGGTGTGGAACACTGGTCACCCGATGACCAGGTCCAATATGTTGTCACCTCTGGTGGGAGTGTTGACCAGTTGATCCAGGGCTTTTGAGTTTATAAATTCTAGGAAAAGTTGGGCAAGGGAGTTAGTACTTGAATAGTTCTTCCAGTCAATTTTTGTGTAATAGAAATCACCCAATATTAGGGTGTTTGGTAGGACCTTTATGTTTCCCAGTGTTTCCAGAAACATGGAATGGGGGTCCTGGGACATGATGGGTGATCTGTAACAAGCTACAATTTGAATAGCAGTTTTTCCCATTGTTAGTTGCACGTGGATGATCTCTGAATCATCGTGCTGTGCCACTAACTTGGAGGTGTGGGTATCCTTGATGAATATGGATATGCCCCCGCCTTTTGTAATTCAGTTTGGGTTCTGTGGCAGAAATGTATGGTATGAGTTGTAGCCTGGTAGTGCTGGGGTGCTCTCTGGAGCCTTAAACCAGGTTTCTATTACTGCACATATATCGATTTTCCCCATACTGAGGAGTGCCTCGAGTGCATGCATTTTAAGGTTTAGGCTTCTGGCATTGAGTAGCATTACCCTCAGTTTTTTGTTACTTGTGCTATTTACGGCAGTGGTTTTGTCTTTTGAGCCTTGCCTAAAAAAGGTAGTATGGGGGTGGCAAGAGCCTTGGCCAGTATTCGAAAGCCTACGGGTGACAGGTGCAAGCTGTCTCTAGTGAAGCAGCGTGGCTTGTCGAGCATGTCATCCTAGGCAGACAGACACTGGATCCCCTTTGAATGACACCAGAAACCGAGCCAATTGTTGAAATCGAGAACTTTTTCTTTATACTGTGGTATCATTCTTGGTGAGGGCAGGATGCTACTCAGGGTCAGGGTCATACCGGCCTGAGCTACGTGATCAGAGAGCTCGTTCATGTCTCTCTTCATGTAGTCCAGGAAGGTACGGCTCAGGTCATTCACACCAACATGGACAATGACAGTCATATTTGTACTTGCTCTGGAGTGACCTGAGTGCTTGTGTTATGTGACAGATCCTGGCAACTGACAGGCAGCTAACTGTAACCTTCTACTTATTCAGCCTAGTGAGTGGGACATCAGTGTGCCTGACTATAGAGTCACCTATTACTAGTATGTTGGGTATGTTATTTTGCCTTAAGGGCTGCAATTGCATGGCACACTGATTTTGTGAAGTATGTGTTTCATGGTTTGTGTTGGGGGTGGAGGTTGCTTGGATGTTTGCTTTGGAGGCCTCTGTTGGTTTTGCAGATTTTTATTTAGAGCCTCTGAGTATGTTTTCGTGTATTTATGTGTGTTTTTTGCCAGTGCTGGTTTAATGAGTCTATGTAAAACTGGTGGTGTGATGCAAATATTTCACTTCTCCTCTAGACTGTCTGATACAGTCTTGGGTTGAGAGAGCTTAGCCTCTAGTTTGGCTATATAACTGCATCTCTTGCATGTATTAGTTTTGGTAGTAGGAGGAGGGGGTTGTCTGTGTACATAAGGCAGTTATAACATTGCCTCAAAATGCCCAGATTCAGCAGTTGGATTGGAGAGTACACCTGAAACTGCCCTTTGGACATGCCTGGATAGGTACAGTGAACTGTTTTACTGGATTGCTGGTAAGGTCGAATAGAGAGCCTTGTCCTTCTGTACAGTACAGGAGGGTCTAGTGCTAGGGTTTTTAAGTTCTTGCTATAAGTTTTGAGTAAGGGCCGGGCTGAGAAATGAATGGCTTGAGTGCTTAAGTTGAAAGTTTGTCTAGTTCCAAGGGAAAAATTGAAGAGGAGACTTTTTGGAGCCGGGAATAGTTTTACCCTAGCTAACTGGCGCACAAAACTGGGCAAATATGGTATTTATAGCAGGGAAAAGAGATATAAATTAGCCCAAAATGGCCAATAAACTACTACTTTCTGGGCTGAAACCACTCCTCCAGGGACAGATAGGCTGCTCAAAGCTCCCCTCTCTCACAGGTGAATAGAGAAACGTCCTTCTATCCAAGTAAGGTATGGGCAAACACAGAGATTTGTAACACAGCCCTGAATTCAGCAATAACCTGAAAACTGGATTATACTAACTTAGAAAGGCAGGAAGCAAGTATATATATATATATATTTTTTTGTTTGTTTTTTTTTTTTTTTCAGAAAATAAAGCAGATACACTCAAAAAAATAGTTTAAAAGCACAGAAAAGGATACTTATTGTTATATATCACATATCAGAGTTGTAGTCACTGCCCCCAGTAATAAAGTAGGAAGAAACACAAATACAGTAAAAACAGATGAATAAAGTGCAATTTACATATATATATATATATATATATATATATATATATATATATATATAAATAACAATAGAAAATGAACAAACTGACTTAATCAAGTTATCCAATTAACCAGAAAAAAGCTGAAAACTGAGCCCTGTTCCAGCAGTCTTCAATCAGACAAGTTCTAACTGCACACCCCTGCTTACTAGGGTGCAGGGGAACCTTCTCCAAAAAAAGATGGCCTGGATCAGTGCTCAAGTTATACAAACAAAGCTAGATTCAGCAGGCCTGAATCTAGTCTATGCTACAGCAACAAGGCACACCAATTTCAGAAATAAACAGTTCAAATAAGTAGTCACAATAAGCCTGTGACCAAAAATTCCCAGCTCAGAAGGGCAGAATCCAGCCTCTCCTCCCACAAGAGTGCAGACCACAAACCTTCTTAATATAGAATAACTGGCCTGAAGCCCAAGTGCTTAAGCCAGAACTAATACACTTTTAGAATAGCAGACACTGGGCCTTCAATCAGCAATTCCCAGCTTAGAAGGATGTAAGCTACCTGTCCTGCCACAACAGTGCAGACCACAAACCTGCTTAATGTAAAACAGCCTGTATGAAGCCGAAGTGCTTAAACCAAAAGACTTAGAATAACAGTTACAATTTAATCAGGCTATGACCAAGCAGTAATAAATGCAGCAGAATAAATAAAATTGAGTACTTTTAAGAAAAGCAAAATAAAGTAGGAGGAAACACAAATACAGTAAAAGCAAATGAATAAAGTGCAATTTTTTTTTAAAGCTGCAACTGTGGACAAAGCCAGGGGTGGGACAAAGGCCCACAGATAAGGAGAAGGATGAACTACTGGACAAACAAATGTAGAAAGTACAAAGTAGAACAGTTAGAACAGTAACTCAAATGTCTGTCAGCAGTTCCTCATGTCGCTCTATAATGATCTGTAACTGATGTACCAGGAAATCTCATTGCTATGTAAAACGTACCAGACATAAGATGAAAAACCCTGTTCAGTCTAATATAATCTGTACACACCCTAGGTATGAGTCAGATATTATGGCCAGCACACAGCTGGGGAATCCATAGGGCATGGTATCAGGGAGGTGCTGGACTGTGTAATCAGGTGCAGCAGCCAACTGGCTGTAGCACACTAAATCATGGACTGGAGCACAGGTAGGTCTGGACTGGAGTCCCCTTGTAAGTACTGATGGTCACACTGGGAATGCTCTTACACTTCGCTAATTTCAGCCCATGTCTGAAGCCTCATCTGCTTATAGAACTGAGATGTCAATATATTGCTGTGCATACAGACAGCTTTGTATACCTAACTGTCTCTTCCTATCCCCATCAGACATGAGTACCATTATCTATCAGTATGTGTCACATATACGATTTATATGTATCTGCAGAGTTTTATAGAGATACGTACATATATGTGTGTGTGTGTGTTTATATATATATATATATATATATATATATATATATATATATATATATATATATATGGAGAGAGAGACACACACACACACACACACACACACAGAAAGGTATAGAGTGATGTAGTGCTGTAGCCACGTGCATACCAATTGTTACCAGTGGCTCGTGCAAATAGTACAGTGAGCTGTTGTGTGTATTACCAGGTAGGTAGGGGTTTTAATCTCACATCAGCCACCATGTGTGTGTGTGTGTGTGTGTGTGTGTGTGTGTGTGTGTGTGTGTGTGTGTGTGTGTGTGTATAGATTTTCCACATACAGAATCATACATGTGCCCAAAAGGCCTATGTCTGTGCAGTGGTCAATCATTTTATGGCCCTGTGACTAGTGTCCTTCACAACAGTGGCCTCACTGTCAAAAGCTGCTGATGGCATTCATCCCAACAGCAGTGGCAGACACTCTCCAAACATATAATCTCTGTGGTGCATGCAATATTTACGAAGCAGTACACTCTATATAATTAGATAGATAGGGGCTATAATCCCAACAATGGCAACTCTGTGAGTGCATGTATGCATATCGCCTTGCAACAGTGTGTCTGTTTTGCCTATGTGTGTGCAATACTTATACATTTGCAAGCCCATGCCTACTTGTTATCCCTCATGTTGGATTACTTTACAGGGCCCGCTGATGTCATCCACCTTAGAAGCACATTGAGACACTCCCCAAACACATCAGCTCAGTGGCGCATGTAATAAGAACATAGTACTATAGTATATACAACTAGATAGATAGGGGTTCTAATCCCAAGAATGCAACTCTGTGTGCATGTGTGTGTGTGTGTGTGCGTGTGTGTGTGTGTGTGTGTGCACACGCATGCATGCATGTGTGTAAATATATCCTCTTGCAGCAATGTGTATGTCTTGTCTATGTGTGTGCAATGCTAATACATTTTAGGGGCTGTGCCTATCTGTTAACCCCCAAATTGGCTTACTTTACAGGGCCTGCTCATGTCATCCACCTTAGAAGCACATTGATGCACTTTCCAGACACATAAGCTCAGTGGCGCATGCAATAAGTATCTAGTATTATAGTGTACACAACTAGAAAGTTAGGGATTCTGTTCCCAAAAATGGCAACTCTGTGTGTGTGCGCAAGTATATCCCTTTGCCACATTGTGTCTATCTTGCCTACGTGTGTGCAACGCTAATACATTTTAAGGGCCATGCCTGCCTGTTAACCCTTCCATTAGCAACACTTTAGGGCCTACTGATGTCCTCAACCTTAGAAGCACAGTTAACACTCTCCCAACACAGTAGCTCCATGGCGCATGCAATATGTGTGTAGTATTATAGTGTATATAACTAAATAGGTAGGAGTTCTTCTCTCAAAATCACCAAGTTTCTGATTGTACTGTGTAAGTATATCCCCTTGTAACAGTGTGGATGTCTTGCCTGTGTGTGCAATGGTTATAAAATTTTAAAGGCCATTGCAAACCTGTTAACATCCCATTGGCAACCTTTACAGTGCCTGCAGATGTCATCTACCTGAACAGTAGTGGTAGACACTCCAAAAACACATAAGCTCTGTGGCACATGCGATAAGCATGTAATGTTATAGTATGTGTTACTAGACAGGTAGAGGTTCTACTTTCAACAAGGGCAGTTCATGTGTGTGTGTGTGTATGTATATTCCCTTGTAGTAGTGTGACTGTGTTACGGTTACCAACTGTCCTACTGTGCAAGTTGCAGTCCATATTTGGACAGGTATGTGAAGAACAACAAACATTTCCTACATTATTCTAATAGTTGCATAAAACAGTCATTTTACAGCACAAACACCTAAATGTTATGAGAAATAGCATAATCTAGGTAAATTATGTGAAACTAAGCTTTTATATTGTCAAAAAGTGAGGTTGTGTCCATTGCACTCACTGTGGGTATGGTTTCTCCTGCCAACTCTCACGTTACTACAAAACATGTCCCACATTGGGCATTTGATAAGGTGGCAAACCTAGTCTGCCTTGCCTATATGTTTGCAATATGTATACATTTTGAGGCCCAGTGAGTAGATGCTGCCCCCAAATAACCCACATGTATGTAGGCATGAATGCTAACTGCCACCACCTACATTTGTAGGTACTGACCAAGTTTGTGGATGACTGTAAGTTGGGTGCTGTTTATCAGTGACTCCCCAAATTATGTTAATATACTGCAAGAGGGTCTTACATCAACTACGGACTGGTGCCAACGCCCTGGCTTCAAGCTAAATGCAAAAACCTGTGTCATCCTACCATTCGGCAAAGACATGGCCCCACTGTTTACCACATCAGCAGCAAGCCCCTAAACACACAATGTGGTTCATCTCATAAGTAAAGGGATTGCATCCAGAAAAAAGGTGGTCATTACCTCTCCATAGTCCTCACTCCATACAACAGTATTTTACTACAGCACCCCATTTGGTATATACCTATCTAGAAATCTGCACCAAGTGGAAAGGCCAGATAAATACCTCACAAAGCCAATCCATGGCCTCCAAAGCCTGTTCCATGCAGTCAGGCTCAAATCACTATTGATCCACTCGGTATTGGACCAGTTGCTCAGAGGTGGGCTGTGTCATGCCTACAAGGCAATGTAAGACCTGCCCTACTACAGCTGCCCATTATCCGTAAGTCTAACCCTTCATGCATTACCTGCATGGCAGACCTGAATTTGATATGCAACAACAAAACAACCTGTTGGTGAGACAGGTTTGTCTGCCAGAGGCTGCCCTGTCTCAGGAATACACTTCCTATACACAAACAGTACCACGCTGACTCTCTTCAAATGCAACCATGATGAGTGAATGGGAAACCACAATCTTGTCCCAGGGGTCCCGCCTGTATCCCTCACTGACAGGAGTAACAGGTGCTGTCTGATGTATCTTTCTGAGGATAAAATAATGGCTTGCCTTGTAAGTGCCCCAGGGACATTACTCTAGTAACCTCCTATGATCCTATGAACCTGTGATCCTAGTGAACTCTCAAGTAACATGTATCATGAATAGCATATTGTGTCATGGAGTATGCATGCAAGATTACACTGTCTGCCCCCATTGTCCCTGACATACTGTTCTACACATATGCACCTAGGCAAACATGCACACATACAGCCATACCTTGGCTAAGTCACATTTCTGTATTGCCACAATGCCATTCTGAGCCTCTGTGTTTGGCACCAGCCCTGTGCATCAGATGCATGTTTGCATGTCCCTGCATCAATGGCATGGATGACAGGTATGTGACACAGGTATCATCACATGCACAGGGTGTGGTGTGGTGTTGCCAAAGGCCTAGGCTGTGCCACACAGTTGACATCATGTGTGTCTGGAGGGGTGCTGGTCATCTGGGTCATGGAGAGGAGCTGTGTGTGTCTGTGGGTGACCTGCATGTGATAGTGATGTGTGAGTGTGTGCGCATACACAGGCAAGCCATATGCTAGCCATACACAAGAGTATGTTGGACAGCTGTGGACTGTACATGGCATAATGTACAGTTCACCATCTCCAGCCATGAACGCAGGAACTGGCTCTGCCAGGAGTGGCACTGACACCATCATGCCTAGGGTCAGATGTGGTACTACTTGCTGATGGTGACTGGTGTCTGCTGGGACCATGTCCCTCATGGGACCACCCAGGACCACATGCCTATGGCCTGCCACATCATGGTGTGGACAGCAACCTCCCTTCTGTAGTGCTGGTGGTACTGCCACTACAAGAGTGTGACTGTGCATGGCCACGTGGACTCTCAGCTGATGGAGGTGCTGACCTATGTCCATGTGTCTGATGCCTTACTCCCACCAAATGTTCCAGCTTAGACAATGTGTGGTTAAGGTTTGATAATGTTTCATTCCCACCGTCTGTCCACTACATCAGTGAAATGATGCAGGGTGTCACCAATGTTGTGGAGTCATGGATGCCAGACAGTGATGGATCCATGATCCTGAGCATCCATCAGCTGTTGCATTCTGAATGTGTCTGTGCCTCCATGATGGACCAAAACATGCACCAAGTGACTCATGATGTGACAGGTGTTGGATGGGCAGCAGTCCTCCTTTGAGCATCCCTGTCAATCTGTCTGCATGGGACTTCACCAGCTTTCTGGCTACAGCTAGTGTCTACAGTCATAGATGCCATAGTCACCACACTCTCCTGTTCAATGCCACCACCCTCTGTCCAATATCTGTGGGTGCAGGGGACTGGGTATGTGTGGGCATACTGACCGTATGCAAGGACATTGGGGAGGAAGTGGGATGTCAACCCATGGGACATATTCAGCCCCAACAACCCCACATGTGCCTCACTATGGCCACCATTATCATCAGAGTCCAATGAGACGCTGACATCAGGTTGTGAGGGGGACAGACTCCAACCCCCACAGTCACCTTTGAGGAGGAATACATGACTATATTAATACATGCACTATGTTTGCTGATACACACACACACACACACACACACACACACACACACACACACACACACACACACACACACACACACACACACACAGGTGAGGTGCCACAGCCACATTATACATACTACACCTTATTACTGATCCCATGCACAACACACAAGCAGATCACAACACAAACAAACAAGACAGGCCCGTAACAAGATGCAGTGCAGCTATGTCTAGTTAATATTGCTAGTACTCTACACCTGTGAGATAAAAGACATGTCAGTGTATGTGCAGGGGACTGGGTATGTGTGGGCATACTGACTGTATGTGTATGTGATGGGACATACTGACTGTATGTGCATGTGATGGACCTTCACCTAAAAAAACAGTGCACCCATCTCCACCATACTATTGCCCCCTGTATAGTAGACTACATACAACTTCACAAAATTATGTGCAGCTATGCTACTGTGATTACCAAGTCAATGTACTGCAGTGAACTCCTCCACAACTAAATGTACAAGTATTGTACTATGGCTTAGCTGAACAGTTGTATCCATGGAAAACTGGCAGCCCTTAACATTCCTATGGTATAGATGAGCCATAACAAAATAATTTCACACTTACTGGCTACAGGATGTTGGAATCTGGCCACACGAGATGTACCTATGGAATTGTGGGGAGAGGTATTGTCAGGAAACACAAATGTGGCAATGTTACAGGATAATAGGGTCTATATTACATGATCGAAACCTTAGGCTATCAAATACGTAAAGGTCGATCACTAAATATTGAACCCATAACATTGAAAATGGCCATTTCCACATAGGGAAACAATGTTGTTGGCCCCTCACACCCCCCTAACTAAATATACCAACTCCAAGATCACTCTACAGTGGAGAAAGAACAAAATCCACATAATGGCCAAATTACTAATTTCCCTGTGTGGAAAGGGCCGTTCTCAATTTTCAGACTTTGACATTTAGTGCTCGATCTTTAGGTGTTTGATAACCTATGGTTTTGATCACTTAATAAGGAACCGGATAATATGTGCATATATCAACATGTACAGTACAAACTGTGATACTGCCCACATTGCTGACAGTCTGAGTATGTGTACACGTGTGCATTACTAAATCATCTCCCCAAAAGCAGATTGACCTGACATCTGTGTACAGGTATACAGAGGCTGCCACTATGACTGCTACAGTATTAAAGTGATGACCACATGAGGCTTACCTTGACACTCCTCTGCTGTGGAAGCTGTGCCACCCACCTCCACAATGTATGGGGTGATGTATGCTTGCGAGCTGGTGGCTGAACCCAGGTTTGCAAGTAACTCTGTGGTGGCCAAGAGTGGCCCTTGTGTTGTAGGTTCTCCACTAGTGCCAGCATGGTCCTTGGCCACAGCTGTGGCCCTTTGCCATGCAGCATTTATCATATCAGTGGCCTGGTGCTGGACCAGCTCACAGCTTCTGTCCTGTAGCCCGACATGATTTACTGATGCAACAAGGTCTGCCCACAGTGTAGCATGTTGTTCCTGCATATGGCGACTCCTCAACAGCAGGATAACATGATACAGTCTGATGCCGCCAATTATGACTTCATTCTCAGCTGCAGAAAAAGGTTGTTTCCTGTACATCACTCCTGAAAGATAAGAAGAGGGGAACATGTTACAGGACCACATATGTTGCTCTCCATTATGTACACACCCTGCACATCCACATTTGCCAGCACTATCCTCCGTTAACTCCCACATCATACCCCACCATCTCTCACCACAGCATGTATGTGGTTATCAGCAACATAAGTGGCAACACATCATGTGTTTCCCTCCTCATTCTGCTGTTTCCTGCTACTTGCTGCATATTTTCTAAGGTGCTCAACTGCATCTTTTCTGTTGCACCTATCACTGCTTGTTTATAGCCTGTCTACATTGTATGTGGTAGTATAAGCCTCCTATCTTTCTTTTAAGCACCTAGGCTGCAGGGCCACCCCTTTGGCCTCCCTGACCTTCCTCCCTCAGATTCTGACAAATATGGCTGGACAATGTCCTACAGTTTCCCCTGCCAGTCTGGTTGATATGGGCATTTTGACACAGTGTAGCAACTGCGTCATGTACACAGAAACCATCTACAAACACCACCAAGGAACACAATTTATGAGAGATGCAATGACATTAGGAACCTACAGTCCATGCTCACTCCCTCTCAAGCCCACATATCTGGCACTAAAAAGGTTGTCAACACAATCAGTACACCTCACACACTACCCACACCTACACAATAGACATTCACATATGTGGAGGTCCCCAACATAAACATCCCCAAACAAAGGAGGCCTCCGAGGGAGAAACACACATGAAATTCACAACCCTGAACACCACATACCATACATAGCCACACACCTGTGTCCCACAGCTGCTAAGGTGTCACGATAAATCAAACATATTGGTCACAGCAGATTCCATTGTGAGACACACAGTTGTGCATCTCACCGGGCTGTATATGGAGAAGGTCATGGTTACTTGTATGTCAGGTGCCAGAATCTGCCATACCACATATGCGCTGTTGTCTCTCAATAACAGTTACCATTATGGGTCTGTCATAGTCCATGTTGTTGTGCCTGACTTGAGATGTACCTCCTGGAAGTATATGACATGGCACATGATTGAGCCCACTGAGTATGAGTCCCAGGCAGTTATATCTCTAGCTTTAAGCAACAATCTGCTTGTCACCCAGAATGATGCTGTAATACAATCAGGAAATCATTGACCTTAAGAATTGGCTTGGTTTTAGGTGCCATTCCATGGGGATCCAGTAACTGACAACTTCAGATGATATGAGCAACAAACCACGATGTTTTGCCAGAGATGGCCTCCATCTGCCTCACCTGGCCTTTAGGCTTCTGGCCATGGTTCTTGTCACCACCATAGTGCCTTTATTAGAAAAAGTGATGATGTTAACATTAACGACATGATACTGTCAACAAATCACAAATTGAAGGCCATGCTGCTAAACGTTAGGAGTCTGAACATGAATCTGCACCCACTGCAAGCAGTGTCAACCCTGGAGAATGCTGACATCTGTGCATTGACAGACACATGGTTCAAAGCTGCAGAGTACTCTGGCCTTATATGGTCACCCATCCTATAATACAGTCAGACCCCAAGGTGTGGGCAGTAAAGCCAAGGGACATGGGATTTCACTATATATGAAAGACGTACACACCTCCAAGCTGGTCAAACAGTAAGATGCACAGGAGACACTCCAGGTGCAGTTAAGCATTGCCAAGACCCCTATTCAAATCATAGCTAGGTACCAGCCCCCACATCTGACCAAGAAGCCCATTCTGCCTATATGGACCTGTTCAGCTCTATCAGGATTTGACTCTGTACTCTGATGCTGGGTGACTCTAAGTGCCCAAACATACATTGGAAGAACAAGTCATGCCAGCACACAAATGCCCAGAGGTTTATGGAATTTGGCAATGCAAACACCTTGGAACTGCTAGTTGCTACCCGCACATGAGGTGAAGATCTCTGGGAGTTGATTATAGACAACAGGGGTAACCACTGCAGCATCCCTACAGTATCATCTTCCATGGTAAAAAACAATCATAAAGTGGTCAGGTTTGCAGTCACCATCTCCCGCAGTACCCATCTAGCTAGGGTCAGACATGCAAACATCTCCAAAGTTGATTACAACCTCCTGAATGACTGTATAAACAGCTTCACAGCCGACTCCCCCTCTGTAGGAACTGGCACCAATATCCACAAATACACCAAAGCACTATACGTGCATTTGTATAGCTGCATGGAGTCAGGTATACCTGACAGGACTACATCATCCTCTGCAAGGATAAGTAATCCTGTGTGGTGGACATCTGCAATAAATACACTCTATAACAGGAGTGAAATATTGCTGTCCAAGACCAAGAAGGAGCAGGTGCCCAGTGTGAATCAGTGTCTCCTTAGCATGTAGAAGCAAATAAGATCACTACTGAAATCCTGCAAAGCAAACTCTGAGCCCACATTGGCGACATCTACTACAGACAGTCATATCTCCTTCTTCACATATGTCTGAAAGCTCAAAGGAAGCACCCAGATTTGCTCAGACATGGTGGTTAGGGACACCAGATATACAAGTTCTGCAGATATACCAAACTTACTGCCTGACAGAGTCAATGAAAGCTTCACCCCCTGACCCCCTGTCAAGACATCCCCAGTACCTGCCCCCTTCCCCTTATATCTAGAGAACAGGTCATCACTGGCATCTCAAAGTCATGGAATACAGCCTCCATGGGAACCGATGACTTCACAGGATACATCCTACTGGACTCCAAGCATGAAGCTACAGCACCATTAGGCACTGTATTCGACCAAAGCCTGAATTCCGTCTTTGTCCCAGCTGAGTGGAGGACACCAACTGTCATTCCATTACACTAAGGTGGAGCGTCCACCAATCTGGCACATTATAGACCCATCAGCCTAACTAGCCTGATCTGCAAGGCCAAGGAACAGATTATCATTAACCTCATTAACAAGGACATTGGCGATGTCCACACACTCGATCACACACAGTCTGGCTTTGTCAAGGGGGAATCATGTCTGTTACATTTGGTTGACTTCTTTGACACAGTCACCAAAGCCATGGATGATGGAGAGACAGTGCACACTGCCTACCATGACCTGGCCAAAGACTATCACTGTATTTGCCACTTGGTCATAATAGATATATGCTCTCAATTAGGCATCAATCCATATGTTACTAGATGGGTAGCATGCTGGTACACTGACAGCACCCACCTACTCAATATAGGGGAAGCCACCTCAAGCGGTAGACCTGTAACTAGTGGTGTAACCCAGTGTTCTATCTTTGGGCTTCTGTTATGTGTGATTTACTCTTCTGAGGTGCAGGGCACAACCAGTGGGCTATGGCTGACTATTTGTGTAGAATGCTGGGTGCTGTCACCAAATCTCTTAGTGATGTGGACATCCACCAATAGGGTCTCACACAGACACATGAGTGGTGCCAGACACATGGCCACAGGCTGCATACCACAAAATGCAGCATCATCCCCTTAGGGGAGAGTGATGTCCCCACAAATTATCACATTACTAACAATGTCCTAGACTCAAAATCAGTTGTGAGGAATTTGGGCACACAGGCTGATGGCACCATGACATTTGACCACCATGTTGCTTCCTTTGGAAGTAATGCCTTTTACATGGCCCACCTCATTTGTAAGGGTATCTTATCCAAGGAGATGGAGGTCATAACATCCCTGTATTCCTCCCTAATAAGGCCCATTATTGAGTATAATGCCCCTTTCATCATGTACCTCGCAAAGCACATTCAGTAGCTGGGGAAACCACAGAGATTTCTCACCATAGAATACCAGGGCCTCAAACATCTGCTATACACAGATAGGCTACAAGGCCATCCCTCTACTCAGTTTCATACAGACTCCTCTGAGGTGACCTCTGTGTGGCATGCAAGGTGATCACAGATTCCACCTTGATGGGACTGCTGCACATCTGCAACTCAAGCTCCAGTCAAGTAACCCTCATACACACCCACAACCTTATCTGTGACATCAACAGGACTTGGTAGTGGGTCAGACGTGTGTCCCACACACTCATCCAGCTGTGGAATGGACAATCTGTCCACATCAGGCAGAGTACATCTTTACGCCTTTTTAAGCAACACCGGGATAACTGGATGGTAAACGGGTCATACACCATTGGGATTCCACCTGTGTCCTTGCTGGACTGGGGCATCCGATGTTGACTTGCATAAACATGGCCTAAGTTCTGGGCTAAACTTATGAGGGTCTCAGAGCCAATAGCCTATGAACTTCCTATGATCCCAGGTATACCAGTTATGGCCCTGTATGTTGTGATGTACTGCATTGTCATGTCCCCACACTCATCACTGCCATCTACTGTGTTGTGTCCCCTATGGGCGACATCCCAGTACCATGTCATACAGTCACCATCCGACAAATAGGTGAGTGTTACTACAAGTGTATGGGGACAGTCCAGCAACATGTGTGTGACCCAATGACAGACAGCACTGCATATGTGCTGTGGGATATCCTCCCACTAGGTGTCTGACATCTGCAGTACACAGATGTGTGCAGAATGTGTACATGTGCCTGATATATGTGGACCCTCTGCCAGACAAATGTGGATGTGTGGCAAACAGTTGGATAATATGCAATGTTTGTTCCCAGACTGTGAGTAACCTGTCACATGCCAGATCCCTCAGAAAACATTTATGGTACATTAATATCTGGTACTGTATTCATTTCCTTATGTTGTATGCTCGATATGTACATTCTGTTGCTAAGGCCAGATCTGTGTCCCCCCGCTCCTACTGGTTATAACCTTCTGTTTTGCTGTAGGGGTCAACAGGTATCCTAGGCATAGCTCTCACGTGATGGGATACATGTATGGAGTACACAGTGTCCTAGCCAGAGTACATCAGGAACAGTCAGGGACATCTGCACAATGTTTTAAGCATGCCTGTGTGACATTCACAGACTGAGAGGAGCTGACTGACAGTACATCATGTGATAGGCCAGCTGTATCCACCAGTACTTACTGTCAGTGTTGTCTAAAACATAATGCAGTAGCATTCATACATGAGCTGACCATTGTTGGAGGGACTCAGAAGGCCAGAGCTGTAATCTATAACACAGCAGACAGAGACAAAAGGGAAGCCTGGCCTGTAGGTGCCAAACAGCTGAGTAACAGTAACATGTCATTCCAAGATATGTACTACAGACCTGCTGTTGTAATCCCTATTTCCCATAACTGTATTCTCCCAGCTGCATCCCATTACATCAGGACTTCTACTATCTACCTGGAATAATGCTGTTCTTCTTTATGTGCAGAAATCATATATTATAATGCTTCTGTTCTCGCAGTCTGTCTTCGTAAAGAAAGTCACAGACCTATTAACCATAGGCAGCAGCTTGCCTTTTGTAGATTATTCTCATGAACAGGTGATTGCCTGTGCACCAATCTGTGGCTCACACTTGCTAATTGCATCCAGAACAGCTTGGTTGCATTGTCATAAGCCAATGTTATGTATTTAGGGCCTTCATGTAGCCTTGGCTTTGTTTCTGGCCTGTGATATGTACATTATCGAGGCATGGAGACTACAGCATCATAGAGGGTAGGTAAAAATATTGTCCACTGTCCAGATTTATGTGGTATGTCCACATTTTGGCCATTGCAAACAGACTTTCTGATTATGTGGTAGTTTACTGTTTAACAATGTGGGTTGAGGTCAGTAAGGGGACAGACAGATGTGAGTGTCATATGTCATTTACATCAGAATATGCATGCTGCTGCAGTAGCTATTGGTCTATCAGCTGTGTCTGTTTGTAGGGGAAGACTATGGCACATGTCCCTGTCACTTGACCATTTCCCCCCACCCCTTTCTGTATGTGGGTATTGTGTAGATCCCTTGTTCTAGGTGTTTTGGAGGTATGATAGGTCTATAACAGGTAGCTGAACATACAGCCACATATGTTAAAGGCTGCAGCTGCTGCATTCTGGCCAGGAGTCATACTGGGGATTGTGAACACATTGTGGGACAGCAAGCTGTATATGTCAGTGAGGGAACAGTTTCAGGTCTGTTGTTACAGCGTAGCCAGGGTGATGGTACCCATAACAGCCTAGATGAGGCATGTGCCTCAGGTACATATGTTATGTATAGTGCCATCCAGAGAGTGGTAGGCGACATTTAGGACACCTATACATATTTGTGAAGTGTGTCCCGACCTACAGGCCTTCGCCATGCTAATATGGGTGGCAGTGACTGCAGTAGCAGCAACCGGTTCTGCTTAAAATTGCAGGGCTCAGTCATGTATTTGTTGTTTTGACAAACATGTACCTGACATGCAACAGACTGGAATGGATGCAGGACTATGGGTGGCAAAATGTAAAGCATGCTAGGAATGTAACAGATTGAGCTACTTAGTCAATACTATAGCAGGTGTATTTGCAAGACATATGAGCATGTATACAGTCTGTTACACAGGATTGGATTGAACACGTGTGTTCGGATGGGTATAATGTGTGACACTGAACTGTCTGTCATGATTTTCTAATCTCAAGTTGTACTGACTTGCTAGTACTTCAGCACACAGTATAGGTTTTTGTGACAACCATGCCAAAAGTAGGTGGCACAACTGTGGATATTCTGCAACAGTCTATGAAACAGTCAGCTCTACCAGATATCATCGACCTCACGTTCATCCATCAGCATTTATTTGGCTGTGTACTGGTTTGGTGTCTGCATCACAGTCCCAAGTAAGCTGTCATTTCCCCATTATATACAAGCAGTGTGTCAGTGGCACTGAGGATATGTGTAGGAAAACACCTGTGACTCTTCAGAGCTGAGTGGCCTAGTAGACTAATGCACTATATTGTAGTTGACAGGGTCCTGGGTTTGAGACTTGGCAGGGGTGCATTTTTTTGCTGATGTGCATCACTGATACTCAGGATATGTGTATGGATCTCCTGTTATTCTTCAGAGCTGAGTGGCCTAGTGAACTATATAGTAATTGACAGGATCCTGGGTTTGAGACTTGGTAGGGGTGAATTATTTGCTGTGCATCACTGATACTCATGATTTGTTTATGGAAACACCTGATATTCTTCAAAGCTGAATGGCCTAGTAGGATAATGTATTGTTCACTAATTGGAAGGGTCATGGGTTCGAGACTTGTTAGGGGTAATCATTTTGCCTTTTGTGCATATCAATGTCAGAAAGACAGAAGGTGATTAAAGCAGCTTTAAGCTGGTTTGTGCAATGCGGTGAAGCACTTAGATCCACTTAAACCTACGCTATTTCCTAAAAAATGAAAAGAAAAATTGGGCGATAGGAAAGTGGTGAAATGGGGGCAAGCAGGGGAAAAAACAATGGGAAAGGTAGGTAGGGATGTGCAGGAAAGGACCACATTTCTTCATTTCTTGTACAGCAACAGCTGCACATGTTGTGGGCAATTTGGAATTTGGAGCCTCACATCCCACAGGGAGGGATGTGGGTGACATAACTTTGTTGATTAATTGCTGTAATGATTGATTGTGAGTAGTGTACATGGGGCCAAAATGGAGAGTTATGTATGGGGCAATATTTTTTTGTGGAGCAGATACCCATTTTTGTTTTTTAAGGAGAGAGTGGAATGTTGGGGAAGGGATATAGGTACATGTGGGGAGGTAAGTTGGGTATTAGGAGTAGCATTTGCAAACAGAAAAGACAGACAAGACAGAAGATAGGGGCAGTGTATGACACATGGGGGAGTAAACACCTTGGACGGGAAGGGTGTTGTGGAATCAGAGAGCCATGTGCCCCGCAGATGGCAGCAGTGGGACTGAGCTCCCACCCATGGCCAGTCACCACTACTCCTTCATGGCCCTGAATATGGCTGTTCTGGGGGCTGGGCGCCAGGGTCAGCCTGTGTCTCCAGGTTGGCCAGTCTGCCCTCAATCCTTCACAGTCAATCATCAAATCCTTGCTGCATGATCCTGCACACCATGCCTGGTAGCTGTCATTGGGTGACCACTCCCTCTTTGCACCTGCTTCCAGAGGGGACAGGGTCCCATCCCCTGAGGCAGTTACACCCATAGGTGGTGCAGGACCGGTGGAGGGGGCAGCTCCAGGTTGGATCCCAGATGTTCTTGGACCTGGTGCCATGGCCAGTTGAGGTAGGGTAAGTTGATCTGTGGGAACCGGCCTACCCAGTCGAGCTATGGTGTTGAGGATTTCAAAGTGTATAGGTTAGTAATGAAGAGAACGTGATTAGTTGGAACAGCATGCCAGAACAAATCACATAACCCAGTAACATAACATTGCATATCATATAGAACAGAATGATAATTGGGATAACAGTCAGTATTGTAACAGCATGCTAGTAACAGTTATGGCATAAGGCCAACAACATAGGTAATTCAACAAGGTATGTTAGCATGCAACCACAAGGCCCAAGATAACATTTTGAGAACAACGTATGTTAAAAGTAAACCATACCAGATGTATAAGAATAATAAATTATGATGCAGATAAGGGGTGAGGGGAGAGATAAATACATGAAATTACTACCAGTATAGGCTATATTGTTTGCAACAGAACTCGTATATTCTACAGGTCTGCCCTTAATTTATGTATACAAGTGCCCTACAGCTTCTGTAGCCCCTACATACCTCACAAACTGTCCACATGGGACAGTATAGGCCAAGCTGTAACACCTACAGGTGACTATTACACGTCAGGAGAATATTTGTGACTACCAAGGTGCACTGTGGACAGATATAGTGTGATTGTGCTATTTAGTTAAATCAAGTGGCTGTTAAATCTGTGTCCCAGGGATTTGGCAACTGTGATCACAGTCTGTGACAGCGTGACACTTGAGAGATATGTATCCTGCACAGAACAGAGAGTTTATGCTTATCATGCCGTCCTTGGCAGGCAAGGTATTATACTATCAGCAGACATTCACAGACACACCAGGCATATAGTCATACCAAGGTTAAACAGTTGTATTTGTTTTAATAACTTGTATTACTTATGTACTCATTGACTTTTTATTTACTGCAGTCTTATCACCTTGCTGAGCAATACTGTTCACACTCTGGTACATCTGGACACACACATTAGTAACCCATTTGAACAGCTACTACAGCCATTTATTTACCTGTAATTCCTGTGGGGAGAACATCTGTTAACACTACATAACTGTTTCAATTAATATTTAGTAGTACTTGTCTCTGGATTTGAGCCCCAGTCTGTGTGTGCCAAAATGTAGAACATAGCAAGCATTTATTACGCTGAGCTACTGAGCCACTGCTGAATACTGATTGACTAATATATGACTAGAGCTCACCTGATAACAAACTGTGACCTGGTAACAAAGGTAGAGTGTCATATAACACTGCAGTGATGCTTGAACACACATGTATGAGATTCATGCATGACAGAGATAGTAGGTGAACTGTGTATTAATACTTGGAATGCAGGCATACACATTTAGCCCCTAGTGGATAGAAATATGTGTGATGTATACAGACCATATCAGAGTGCTGGGTTGCCTACCTGACCCATATACAGTTGCAGATGGTATATTTGCAGTCTACAGCTATTACAGTTTAATACTTGCCTACAGGAGTGTAACTGAGTTCAGGAGTGCATACAGCTGAAATGCAATGGTTAACACAAGACATTCCTGATATAAACACACTATTATACCTTAGCCATTACTATTCTAGGTTTGGATCTTAGTGCAGAGCAAATATCATAATGCATTATAGCTTGTAGTACAGCTCCACATCTATACTTTAGCAAAACAGTTCTTGATCAGCTAACCTTCAGTCACTTCATGGTATTATTCCTGTGTTTACTTCAAAGCACTTGTAATACTTAATTTCTTGACCAACAGCCCAAAATACACACATTTTGCATGACACAGCTTTATTAGGGGTGACATGAAACAGTGAATAGTATACATCTAACAGTCTTTACTGATGAACACTTTAAATAATGCATGTGTTGCAAGACAGCTGTTATTCCACAATGTATACAGTAGTAACTTTATTTCTTTAACAATTCCGAATGCAGTTGGACTTTATTTCCTTAACATTATGAATGCAGTTGTACTTTATTACCTTAACATTATTAATACAGTATAAACTTTTATTTCCTTAACATTATTAATGCAGTAGTCACTTTCTTTCCCTAACATTATTAGCAGGTTTTATGCTTTCATCTATGTTGAACTGTACCTGGCATTACTCACTTATATCAGCCCAGATCTATGACCACATTCATTGCAGTACACTCAAAATGGAATATACCTACTGGCAGTTACTGCTGTACTCTTTTTTATCTATATTACTATAGATTGCAAGATATATCTGTAGTCAGCACACTCATGGTACAACCTGGCCCGGTGCCTGCATGGGCCTCCAGGTTGTGAGCTCTTTCCTCTGCAGATGTGGGGAGAGAAACACACCATTATGCATACCTGCCTATCACACATGCAGATTACTTATTGGTAAAACAATGCAAACAATACTTACAAACTTATAGGCCATTGTCATCCCAAGCATCTTGGATCCAAGTTGCCAAGAGATCCCCCTTTCTACACTTCCGGTCATCAAAATGGTGATGCACCTGCTCATCTGTGTGGGGATACCAGTTGCACTAGTGAGGTCACATGCCAGCCAGTCCCAGGCCTCTGATTTGTATTCTGACCCCTCGTATTGGCTCTGAAGCAGCCGGATGTCATAGTTTTTTTACTAGGAGTCCAACCATGACCCTGGAATCCAGAATGCCCCACCACTGCACCCGGAAGCAGGCACCCTCTCCAGCTCCTGCCATAGTCTCTGCCAAGATCAAACTCTAACAGATACTGGCTGTATTCCCACCTGTTGCAATTAAATAAGGCTGTTTTCCTGCCCTTTGCTGCCATTGGGCAATTTTTAAAAATGCGATGCTCTGCTTAGCATCACACAAACTCACTCAGCTTAGCTGAGCAGTGCTTAAACTGGCAATGCTTAGCAATGCTTAGTGGTGTGCAAACCAGCTTAGGTGAGCCAAGTACTGCTTAAACATGTTTTGCTTAGCAGTGCCCAAACCAGCTATGTGGAGCTGCGTGTTGCTAAGCAGTGCTAAAATGGGTCCTGTTTAAGCACTGCTTAGCTTGGCTTAGCAGAGCTTAGCTAAGGGCAAACCAGATTTAAAAAAAATAAAAATTAAATTATTTGTTCATTTCTACTACTTTATTATTATGTGTATATATGGTACTTCTATATTTCCTGACCTTATGTATTTTAATTTCTTTATCTTGGAGTGTGTATTTTAGGTATTGTAAACTTGTGTGTAAGTGAAACTTTTCTCTTCAGGTCTCCACTGATAATGGGCTTCTGGCCCAGCTTGACTTACCTGGTTAATAAATATCAGTACATACATCAGTAAAAAAATACTTTATAAAACTTTGTTGTCAGATGTAAAAGCAGAATGGCCTGTCTGTGTATTTCCAACCATGCAACTACTGCATACAGGGCCATGCCTCTAAGGAACTTTTTTTTTTTTTACCCCAAATGATGCGTTTCCTCGTAATGAGGTACACTTGAGGGGTATGCCTCTAAGCATTCAGCTAAGTGGATATGCTGACTACTGCCATACATTTCTACATATCTCTCAGCTACATTTAAGCACTGCTGAGCACCATGCCATGCCACACAAACCCATTCAGCTATGCTTAAACATGACCTTTGAAGTTAAAATTAAAAGTATCCAGTTTCTATTTTTATATGTCTGGCACCTGTCCATTGCTAAGCCCCATGCAAACACACACACACAAAAAAAAAGAAAATATTTAACTTTTATATTTCAGTGCCATCCAGCACTTTGACAGTGCAGGGGGTGTATTACTCATCTCCGGACACTGTAACACACCCCCTACGCTGATTCAGTAACCGTGTTACATGGCTCTCCCTCAGTAGCGCACCTTCATTAATATGCAAGGCATGCTGCCATGGGGAAGACGTAGACACGGCCACTGTGCTTTCCATGTAGGACTACATGTAGGACTTACATTGTTCCTACACAAAGTTTATTAAATCCCCACCACTGTCAATAAAGCTAGAGATAACAGTAAATTAGTATCTTCCTTACTTTTTAGACTTGTCTAAAATCTTTGATACAGTTTGTCACAGAAAATTCCTACTTCAAATGTCCCCACTAGGTCTCTTTTAGTTTATCCTTCTGTGACTCAAAAGCTACCAATAGTTATCAGTCAGTAAAATGGCACTCCATGCTCTCTTCTTACCTCCCAGTCACCACTGGTGTACCACAAGGCTCTATCTTTGGTCACCTCCTCTTTTACATTTTCACCAACACCCTCTATACATCCACAATGCAGGCCACTCTAATACAATACCCAAATAATTCTACTCTCATTTACACATCTGACAACATGATATACCTCCAAAAAATTACTCAGGAAGCTTGAACGGCCACTGAAACATGACTTTGTAACTCACAACACATGATCAACCCAAAAAAGACCAAACTACTACTTTCCCCCCAAAATCCCTCTCTCATGAAAAAAAAATAGTTAAAGTCCTCTCTTTTGATATTACAGCCATTGAAGTGATTTTGCATATAAAATTATTACAGGTGATAGTCCATAATATTGCATTCGACATGTGTATGCAAAATTGCACAATAACAACTCATCAAAAACTAGGCATGCTTTACAGAGCCAAAAGTTTTCTCACCAACACAACCAAAACTACACTTGCCAGTACTTACACCCCCCCCCCCCACACACACACACACATGCTACTTTATGGTGGTCCCATCCTTAGTAACCTCCAAGCTTCACAAAAATTAAAACTTGAACAACACTATAACAAAGTTGTTAAATTTGCAGCAAATACCCCATTCAGAACTTACTATTGTATAGCACTAAAAAGCCTAAATTGGTTAGAACTGCCTCATCAGCTAACATATACACAGGATCTTACCACCTATAAAATTATCCAGCATCCATCTGCCTGTCCAACACTAAAAATATTCTACACAACTATGTTCTCAGTTTGTCATTGTGATCCAGTGACCAAAAACTCCTGTCTGTCTACATACCTTTCAGATTTGCTGGGCAGTGGCTGTACTCATACAAGGTTGCTAAGGCTTGGAACTTCTTACCTGTATCCATCAGGCAATGCCCTCCATCCCATCTTTCAAAACCACTCTGAAAGACTTCCTAGCTAACATCTGGCTCTGTTCTCGCTCAAAACCAGGATAAACTGTATCCCTAAATATGAACAAGTATCTTTGCATTCCTTATACCATCTTTCTCTCTTCTTCACTTACTTCTGTTAAATTCTCTTCCCTGACTCTCTCTAAATATACCATAAGCCTGTTTTTCTCTCACTTCATATTGCAATTCTTGTTTGTATTAGACTAACTTACCTTTATTTTTTCTTCAAACTGTCTAAACTTTCTATACATATTAAATGATTGTCATATAACTTGTATTGATTCTTAAAGTTTTTTTTATTGCCGCTAATTTGTTATAATTATTTAAACTGCAAATGTTTTAGTTTCATTTTTGCAGATTGCAAAATTATTGTATAATCTGGAGCTTTTCTCCCTGGACCTCTGCTGAAAATGGACTTCTACTCAGTTGGACTTTCCTGGTAATCAAATGTCAATAAACAAATAAATAAACTGTGCAGTGGGAAATGCAAGTACTGTTTTTTCTTTTATATAAAGGAAGCATTCCCATGGTTATATAAGGGTTAATCTTAGAAGAACTTGGCTGCAGCAGGATAGTAGACACTTTTTTTAATTCAGTCCCTTCCCTATGTAACCACATATTGGGAAGTTTTAGTGATTGGGAATATTTTGGGATAGCGGATATTCATACAGGTGCCATTCAAGGATGCCCATTGTTTCCTTTTCTAATTATACTAGTTTTATAAAAGCTGGTCATGAGTATAAGGCAATAATAAGAAAGTTTCTGAGAATATTTGAAGCCTAGGTATGGTTGTAGGTCTGCTTTAGTTTATTTGCAGTTGATTGCATTCTTATGGCAGAATATGGCACCAAGGCTTCTGACAAGCTTTGCAGTTACTAAGGAGTTCAGATGAATGTCCATGCAGCAATACAGTAGAAATAAAATGGTGAAACTACAACAAGGTAAGAGCACTTATAGAAGCTTATATGATATAGATCCACTAGGCCACCACTGCTTGGATTTAGAATTGGATAATGCAGTAGAAGTCACAACATAACAAAATGTGAACAGGGCAGTAGGATTGGTTGAAAAGAAGGTGCCCTGTTACACAAGAAGGAGAGAAAGTAGAGTATGTGGTGGGTTTATTCAGTAAAATTAATGACATCTGTCCTAGTGCTACACGATTATCCCATATTATTGGAGAATTCAGGACAGGAGTGGGACATGAGCGATTAGTCACTAAGGGATGAGTACCTAAGGAGAAGAATGAGTAGGGGTACATTTTAGGAGACTGAGACTCCTGCATTTCTTAAATTTCACTCTAGCCTTCAGTATTAAACAGTTTACATGGATGCTAACCAGACTGAAGAACTCAAAATTGGAAAGTAATTAAGGTCTTCAGTCAGAATGATTAAGCAGCAAGTAAGAGTATAGGAAATAGAAGGTGCACAAATGAAAATGGAATCCATGAGAGAGGTACATTATGAGCTATGTGAGACCAGGTCAGCTGCTTAAACCTCAAAAATTAGTCAGATGCAGTAATTAATAGGAGGCAGAGGAATGCAATATACTGAATTAAAGAGGATTGAAGGGAGATGACCATTTTAAATTCAGACACTTTCATAGCTAGATTTTATATCTTTCATTCCAAATGAGATGTAGACAGGATAGAAACAAAAATGGATTGAAACAAGAGAAACTGTGCAACTCCTTGGGTCCTGCTGTTGTACTCCACATCAGGGGATAAATATGTCCTCTGCAGCTGTTGGTATGCTGTCTTCAGGAAGGGGAGAGTCACTTTTGTTGGTCCTCAGAGGAGGGACAGAGAATGTCTCTCTGCTCAGCCAGAAAGCTGTGCCCATCCCTAGGTCTGTGACTGCTGGCAACTCTGAGCCTGTTTCTTCAGGAGTTCTTGTCAAAAAGAAGATTCTGTCCTGTTTAAGTGACACTGGTCAGGAATAATTTATTGGAATTAGCTCAGAGTTTAGTGCAGGCTCTTGACCTTTCCTATATGTCTGATTCTGTTAAAAGAAAAGGGGAGTCTTCTTTTCCTGAAAAGATTCAAGAGTTTGAACCTCAAAATAAGTGTGAAGGGACAGATGTAATATCTCAACAGATGTCTGATTCAGATTCCGAAGATATTATGACTCTGTGTAGTCCATGTGAAGGATTATCTTTCTCTGTGACTATTTCTAGAATGAATTAGTTGTTTCAGTGGTAAAACAGTGATGTTTTTCAGTCCCTCAGAAAATATTATGATTTATTATAATTTGAATTTCCTGATTTTACACATATTTCTCCATTTTTTTTCTGCCATGGACGATGTTTTTTACAGCTTGCAGTTCCCTGATAGTCATCCTGCTTCCCTCAAAAAAGAAGTTAGATTATATACGGTCACTCAGTATTTTAAGTTTTTATAAATTAATCCCAGACCTGTGTCAGCAGCTACAGCTTTAGTATACCCAACTGCTACTAAACATTTTGTTAATACTAATCCCTTTCCTTCTGGCAAAAATGTGAAGGATTATGATAAGTTTTGGGGAAAAGTGTATGCTTCTGCAACACTGGTTTTTAGAATTCTCACTTGTCAGGTTCATATGCTGAAATTCATTCTGGCTACTTGTGATAATATGAGAATACGAGAAATGTTTGGCATTGGTTGACTCTTCTGAGGAAAATTTTGTTTTGTGCAATTTGGATTCTACTGTTTCTTAAGTCACTACCCATTGTTTAAAATGTGCACATGACTCTACCAATCTCACTTCTGAAACTGCTTCCACTTGAACTTTTATGAGGAGGTTTGTCTAGCTGCCATCACAAAACTTTTCAAAATATGTCAGAAATGAATTTTTGAATTCTGCCTTGGATAAAAAACTAGTTTTTGGACCTTCTGCTGCGGAGGTCATTAAAAAGTGTGATGAGAGGGGGAAGCTGGTTCAAGATTTCTCTCAGATATTTCAGCTCTCTTTCACAAGGTTTACCAATGGATTCTATAATCTGATAACAATAAAAAGCAAAATAACCAGTTCCAGCAAGAAGACGTTTAAAAGGCAGTGGGTGGGAGGTTCCAAACAGAAAGCAGCCCCTAAACAAAATGAAGAAACATCAAATAACTTTAAATGACTGCATGATGGATTTTTCTCTCCTCCCTTCCCACTCTAGCAGTTCTTTAATTGTTCCAGAAAGTCTGAATGCCAGTTTCTCTCTTTGTCAACAAATTGTTTCAGACTGATGGGTTCTGAGAGTAATCCATCAAGGTTACAGATAGCATTGCAGCTCCCTCTCTCCTTTTCAGGGGATTCTTCCTCATCCAATAGACCAAACCCTTCTTTTCCCTCCTGTCATCCAGCAGAAGTCTGCTCAGGCAGGAATAGAACCTATCACTTCTCCTCAGTAGAAGGATTTTATTCAGGGATGTTTCTGGTGCCAACAAAAAAGTCTCCTGGAGACCAGTTTTTGGATCATTCCTTTCTGAGCCAGTATGTGATAGTCCCCCATTTCAAAATGCTGTCACTTCACAACTTGTTACCCCTTATTATTCATTTGAGTTTCCTAGTTACCTTAGCTTTAAAAGATGCATATCATCACATTCCTACAGCTCTAAATTTCATGTGATTCTTAAAGTTTGTGTGTCTGGATCACATTATCAGTTCTCTTCCTTACTCTTTAGACTATCTACTGCTCCAACTGCGATCACAAAGTGTCTGTCTTATGTTATAGCCTACTGCAGACTTCAAGGTATGCAGATTTTTCCTTAATTTGATGAATGGCTTATATTTGCAGACTTTTTTTCAAAGTGCCAGGAATCCCTCACTTGGTTATGGGATTTCCTTCACAGGCTGGGATTCAAAAGCCTTTTCTGACTTCTCACAGGATTGTTTCTCTGTGGTGTCTAGTGGACACCTCAGTTCAAAGAGCTTTTCTTCCATAGAAAAAAATAATCATCTGGATTTAGATCTATTCCCAAAGTTTTCCACTCAGATTTCCATCTCTGCAAGAGAATTCTTCAGGATTCTGGATCTCATGGCATCAATAACACTCATGATGCCACTTGAAAGACTCCACATGAGAAAGTTACAATGGTACCTAAAATCTCTATAGTTCCAGTAACATCCTTTGACATTTCAAATTCCAATTCTAGGACTTGTGAAAAGGCAGATTAGGTGGCGGAGATACCAAATTTCTCAGAATCCAGGTCTACCATTCTGTCCCCTGCTCCAGCACAGTCACAACACGTCTGAAACTTTGCTTGGAGATCAGTGTCTATGGGGAAAAAGTACAGGGTCTTTGGCCCAAAAATGACAGACCACAACATATCTACATAAAAAAGATGCTAGTTTTCATCAATTCTTTCAACTCTCCAAATTATCAGCGCTCCATGGGACTTTAAGTGTTACACAGAATACCACACTGATGAGGTATCTAGAGTTTAGCCTCTATGCAGACTAGTTATGGTAGCCTGGGCTATAGCTTTTTAGCACAATGTCACTGTACAGGCATCTTATCTTCCATTAGAGCAAATTGTGTAACACACAAGCTGAGCAAGATCAGGACAGATTTTCACATATGGAAGCAGAATTGGAGTGTCTTGTAAGATTTGATCCATGTGTGGTGAATATCTTATAGGATCTTCAAATCTTTTAGGTACCTTTTTTCTGAGGATGCGTAGCACGTATTAAAGGAGACAAGAAAACATGTCTCCATTAATACATGCTACACATGTAAAAATGGGGGAAAATCAAATATTAGCAAATGGAAAAAGTTTCTCTACTTGGTGCCAGCAAAAGACCCAGCACACATTAAGGGCTAGTGTTTCTCAGGATAAGATTATTTCTGTGAGGTAGTATCCTATGGCCTAAATTACTCTTCAGTCAAGGTTCATTTGTCAGCCATTTGCAGCATGTCTTCCAATGGATACTCCTCTTTCAATGCAGTGTCATGTGAAAATGTTTTTGAAAGGAGTGTTGCACAAAAAGCCTCCTAGAAAACAGGTGGCCCCCTTATTGGAATCTTATTTTGTATTAGAGAAACTAACACTTGCTCCACTTGAACCAGCTCATCTGGCTGACTGACGTTATTGACATGGAAAACCGTCTTACTCATTGCTCTGACCTCTGCAAGAATATCTGAGTTGCAAGCTCTTATGGTTGGTTAACTTTATCTAATTTTTCACAAAGACAGGGCTTCTTTGTGAACTAATCATTCTTTTTTGCCTAATGTGGTATCTCAGTTAAATTTAAGCTAATCTTTCAATCCCCTTGTCTTCTTTCCAGAACCTAAAAATGGGGGAATAAAGTTATTTGGATGTCAAAAGACAAATTAGATACTATCTTAACAGCAGAGCCAGTCTTAGGTAAACTGGCACCCCAGACAAAAAGGCCCAATACCTCTCCTACCCCACTGCCCAAACCATCCAGGCCTACTCACACTACCAGATGACTTTTTTCCTTCCTTTTTCATATAGTTTGTCTTAATTTCCAGTTTTCTTCCTGCAGTTATTCATTCATTCATTTTTTTCAACATCTAAGCAAGACTTCACTCTGTTAACTGTGTAGGAAACTACTGTATTAAGCCTTGGGGTTCTAGATACTCTAATGGGTATTTTAGAATTTTACTAGCCAACTCTGTTTTTTCCTGCATCCTTTCAGCATATTCTATCTGACCAAGACTACACTGTAATAACTGCAGTGGAAATAACTGTATTAAGTCCTAAGGTTTCTGGATGCTTCGAGATGTCTTTTACAGTTCTATAAACAACCTTGTTGTCCAATGGTTGCCTGAATAGAAAACACAAACAAAGAATTTTAGTTTACTCCCAATCTTTGTTTTTCATTGCATCCTTTAAGCACGTCCTAACTGAGACTGCACTGTAATAACTACAGTGGAAATAATTGTATTAGGCTAGGGGTGTGATGCTTATGAAACCTCCAGAAGCCCTGTGGTTACCAAATGTATTGACATGCATTTTAGAGGTTTTTCTTAATCAAACTTTTTACTCAGTAATGGCCTTAATGAAAACTATAAGTAATGAAAGAAATACATTTATCTCTCACTCTTCAACTTTGCTTTTTCCTGTATATTTTAACACATCCTAACTGACCAAGAATACAGCATAATAACTAAACTAAGCCGAAGGTCTGGGGCTGTTAACAATCACTGCTCATCTAAAACCATAGAGTTATAAATGCTCTAAGGTGCATTTTAGAGCTTCTTTTTCCAACCTTTTGATCCAGTGATAGCCTGAACAAAAAATAATATATATGGAAAATAATTTCAGTCCTACTTTTGTTTCAAGGAATAAATACATTGTATCCATGTTTTAAGGCTTAAAGCTCACCAAACATCAGTTCACCATAAACTGAAAAGACCAGGGATTGTGAGGATACATAAACCAATATATGTACTTGTCCCCCACTTCAAACTAGGTAGTTATTCACTGTATATCTCCTTTTGGTGTTAAATTGGGATAAATATTAAGGCACAAATAGTCACAATTATATTGCATGTTGTCATATTTAGCTACAGTATGCTTCCTCACACCCAGTTAAGTAGCCCATCTTACTTCTCAGAAATGCACAAACATCCTATAAAGCCAGAGAGTGACTGTTTAAATTAGCAAATGGCAAGATTGTCAATTACTGTCATCCAGTCAACCGCAACCCCTACCCAGCAGTTATAGCCACAATGTCCGATGGTTATGTAATATTATTTCACTTCCACACACAAAAAAGCTGCAACACTTTAAAGTATTCCAGTCCAAGTTGTTCCATACAAATCACAAAGCCAGAGAAATATCATCAAAAAGATCTGGTTGATCACTGCCAACATCGTTGCAAAAATAGTAAACACACGTATCGCTCTAGTCCTCTTATCACAACTCTCCACACAAATTACAATACCAGCAATATTGTCCAAATATCTTGTTGGTCTCTGACAGACTATTTTAAAAATATTAATAACACTTATCTTAGCATGCCATTCCTCTGATTTCAACTATCTGCACAGACCATAAATATCTGGTTGATCACTTCCAACATTATTGTAAAAATATCTCACCAACACCATGCCATTCCTCTCATTTCCACACAGAATTCTGCAGAATATCTTGATTTCCTATAATTTTCACATCTGCTCTTTAAGTTGTACTTATAAAAAAAAACCTTCAGGCAACTTCGGGCATGCAATTTAACATTGCAAGGTCTTTACTGCCATGACCCTGCTAAGTTTAAGGTCAACTCTTTCACATCTAGCCTGAGTGGAATTTCACACCTTCTAACACCTACAGATTTCTTGATAGATAGCAGACTATTTTTCACAATGGTAACATTAATATGTCAGCCAGATTAATGGTAATTTCATACTGAACAAGTAATTTGATAATATGTAAATGTGTTGTAATTATGTAAACAAGTACTAATATCTCTGCACTCATAGTAGATAAACCCCATCTAGCAGTGTAGCTTTTATTTGTGCAGATGTTCTCTTCATTTTGCTGTAAATCATTTTTGTAGATGTCACTCCATTTTGATACATATAAATAATATACGTATTTGCAAAGAATATAAGACTAGTGCTATAGGTGCAAAATAATTGATGAAACATTAATTTAACTCTCAGGGAGAAATTCAGAAATAATTATGGAGACATTTTAAAATAATAATCTCAACTTGAGAAACTGTGTCACGTCCACTCAAGCACTGTCACCCCTTGAGTGCCTGCTTGTGTCATAAGTGAATTGACATTCAGCAGGGGCACTTTTGTTTATTTCTTTATTTTTTGAGCAAAGAAACATTGCTGTAAACAATAAATAAATAAAGGAAGGAAGAGCACCCACACAAGCTTGGTGCACTAGTCAGGTGTCTAGTTCATCTATGAATATGGCTGGCCGTGTTTGACATAAGAACATCTTTTCAGACCTTCTGATCAGTTGTTCAATTCTTGTGAAAGTAAGAAGAAAAGACAGCCAGTGCCAAAACAGACTATTTCAAACTGGTTGTTTCATGCTATTACTTTCTGTTATTCCCACTAGAACAAAACTGTTCCGGGCAGGGTTAAGGCTCATTCTACCAGAGCATTTGCTTCTTATGTGGGTTATTAAAATGGATAGATTCTAGAAGTACTGTAGAAGCAGCATCTTTGTCCTGTTTTAATACTTTTCCAAAGCACCATAAACATCATTCCTTCTTCAAGTCTAAGGCAGATTTTGCTAAAGCCATTCACCAGGGGCTCCTGGACCCTCATCCTTCCTCTTCCCTGTCTATCTATGGTTTCGTAATCTACTCATTTTGCTTAGGCTAGTGCAACAGTGATCAAATGATGAACTTAGTACAGTTGTACAAGTAAGCATGCCATAACATCACATGATCGGCTGATCACGGCTGTAGCTTGCAGTAGCAACTCCTTCCCCCATCCCCCTTGTTTTTTGAATTTTGATGCCAGGGTGTAGACGTTTTATTATTATTATTATTATTATTATTATTATTATTATTATTATTATTATCATTATTTTCCTAGCATTGTCCTTCTCAGGGCTTTAGTCTCTCTGTTGGCATGAAAGCTCTGAAGGGCTTCGTGCCTAAATTTAACTTTTCGTGAGCTTATCTTGAGCAAGCTAACTAGGATATAAGTGAATGGAAACTGCCCTGAAGTTTGGGAAGCTGGCCAGCTATGTAATTGGCATATAGCTTAGGATACTGCAGCGGTGCTCATTTGAACATCTGCTGTTATGGTAAGTTTACATACACAACTGTCTCTTCTTTACATTCCACCAGTAGAGCTATTTGCTAAGAAAGACAATTATTCTAAGTAATTGTTTCATTTGGCTCCATCTTGAAGTCTGGAATATGAACAAGTTCATTCTGTGGTCAATCTCAAGGGGAGGTAACACCACGTCCATGTGGCACTTAGCTAACACAACTGACCATATGTTCACTATGAGCAGCATTTTTAATGGTATATTGCATGCAGCCAAGACACATAGCACAATGAGGAGCCTCTCCGTGGTGCCAGCAGAGGTTTGTGGCCACATTGTGGCAATCTCTGATAGATGATGTAAACAAACGAGTATGTATGACATAGCTCTTAGCTGCTGATGTCCATAATCAGGGAGAAATCCCGAAATAATCAGGGATACATTTTGCAATATCAATAATCTCAACCTGAGACATAGACTAAGAAATGTGAATTAACATGCATTGTCTAACGTAAATGAAGTATGTTAAGTTTAATTAATAATCAATAAATATGAATTGTAATCCAAGAAAAAGCAAATACCCGAGTCTGGCCTCCTGACTTTGTTCAAGGATTGATTCACCTGAAGGGGGCATTAGCAAGTCATGATAAAAGAGTACTCAGCAAAGAGGTGGCTGCATAATACATTTCAGGGAGATAGATTACCTGATCTCAGACAAGCAAAATGCACGATATGTTTTCCTGCTCGTTAATTTTGATGTTGTTAATGGAAATTAATGGACCCAACTAAAATTCAGCACAACAAAAAGTGTTCTGAATAGGTGTGAATACTCATAGACATACTTGTAAAAGTAAGTGGGATGTATGCTCAGGGAAAGTTTCTATGATACAATTGGGGAGTAAAAGTTACCATCCAATTTGTAAATCAATGAATGATGTCATTGAGGCATGGAAGTTGTCAGCTGGACATATGCCACATTACCGCAGTTTTATGCTTGCATAATTATTATCATATGAAATAGACAGTTGTGAATGTTCCTCACGTGAGATCAGTATAAATTTGATCTTGTCTGCTAAGCACACAATCACCTGTGATGTGCACTAGCTAATGACATGGAAAAAATTATAAAACTCTCATAAAAAATGCCACATATGGATGGAAGTCATCAACAACTTGTGTAAGAATGAATATGGTCATGGTTAAAAGTGACCACAATACTTAGATGAGCAAACCCCACCCTGTATGAAGGTGTTATCTGCAAGTCACAATACAGCTGTACTCATTATTGTCTATCAACAATTGGTGTAAACTCTGCTTAAAAGTCTCCCAAACTAGGTTTTAACCCTTGCTCACTTAACTCATGTTTGTATTAACTACTGATGCCAGAGCACTAGTTGCACAATGCTTGTTAAAAAGGACTCATATGACTGAAGTGTGACTGCAGTATAAAATATTGACAAATGAGCATTGTTGAATAGCCAACAGTAATCAGTGGAACTCATTCCTCAACACACCTTACAGACAATTTGACCATCATGTCAATATTACAGTGAATTGTGGAAAATGTGAAGGTTGACACAATGTCTGCACATGCTGATGTCACTGTTGTTTCCCTTTGCATAGCAAGTCTAGACATCATTGTGTGATGGTCAGTAGATCTATGTTGGCCAATGACACATTTGCTGCAGTTTCTTACCATAGAATGAGAAATGAGAATTCCTATTTCCCTCCACTGAATAGTGATGTTGTTTAGTGCTAACTTCATACAATGGAAGATACAGAAAAATGTGCATTGTGACAATCTGCATGCTTACAAGGAAGGACAACACTTAGGGGATAAACATCATCCAGCATTTCAAACACAATAAAATATCTTATATCTGCTGATTTCTGATATAACTGATTTGTCTGTTTTTACACACGGAAATGTGGTACATGAGGATGCATTTGAACACCCACTATTCTAGGTAACATTCTTTAAACCTGTGAACTAGCTACTGCTACCACCAAAGAAGTCATTTCAAAGTTGTCTAAAAACACACAGTTGGAGGGATAACATAAGCAACATGTCTGAATGCATATGGCCACCCTTAAAAAGGAGTGAAGGACCTGAGGTGTCAAAACCATCCACTTGTTAATGTGTTACCACTAAGCAGAATTGTCTACATCACATCTGCTGAGGAAGCCATTCTTGCACACCACCAATTTCTGTTTTACTCACTGAAATGACATACACACTGCTGAGTCTGAACACCTACCTATCTACTGCTGAGATTGAACGCCTACCTATCTACTGCTGAAACTGAACACCTACCTATCTACTGCTGAGATTGAACACCTACCTATCTACTGCTGAGACTGAGCACCTTCCTATCTACTGCTGAGACTGAACACCTACCTATCTACTGCTGAGATTGAACACCTACCTATCTACTGCTGAGACTGAACACCTACCTATCTACGGCTGAGATTGAACACCCACCTATCTACTGCTGAGACTGAACACCTACCTATCTACTGCTGAGATCGAACACCTACCTATCTACTGCTGAGATCGAACGCCTACCTATCTACTACTGAGACTGAACACCCGCCTATCTACTGCTGAGACTGAACACCCACCTATCTACTGCTGAGACTGAACACCTACCTAACTACGGCTGAGATTGAACACCCACCTATCTACTGCTGAGACTAAACACCTACCTGTCTACTGCTGAGACTGAACACCAACCTATCTACTGCTGAGATTGAATGCCTACCTATCTACTGCTGAGACTGAACACCCACCTATCTACTGCTGAGACTGAACACCCACCTAACTACTGCTGAGACTGAACACCCACCTAACTATTGCTGAGATTGAACACCTACCTAACTACTGCTGAGACTGAACACCTACCTAACTACTGCTGAGACTGAACACCTACCTAACTACTGCTGAGACCAAAGACCTACCTATCTACTGCTGAAACTAAACACCCACCTATCTACTGCTGAGATTGAACACCTACCTATCTACTGCTGAAACTGAACACCCATTGAACTACAGCTGAGATTGAACACATCCCTAACTACTGCTGAGACTGAACACCCACCTACCTACTGCTGAGATTGAACACCTACCTACCTAAGCGGCATTCTTAAGATCTATGCACAATATGTTAACACTACAGAAGAAGCCATACAGTAAGTGTCTGATTGCACACAGTTGAAGGGATGCCATAAAGTGTGTGTGTGTGTGTGTGTGTGTGTGTGTGTGTGTGTGTGTGTGTGTGTGTGTGTGTGTGTGTGTCATATCTTACAATGGGGTCCCAACAGTTGTGGAAGCAAAACTGTCTACTTATGATAGTATTTGAACTCTATGGAATTGCACAAGTCATATCTTTTGAGCAAGCCATTCTTGCCTGTAACCAGTTACTTTTGTACACATTTATAAAAGGCACACATCACCAGAATTAAACTCCTGCCTGCCTAGCTCACAATCTCTTGATTTATGCTCTAGCTACTGATGCCACCAAATATCTCATAAAATAGGTGACAGAAACAATGCAGTTGAAATGAGCATAATACATGTTTGCAAGAATGAGCAGTCTGTTTTGTGAAACAGGCAACTGAAATTGGTGGATCAAGAATTCAAAACATAACACAGTGGAAATGTGAACATCACATCAGAAACACATTAAACCATCAAGCCTGTTATACTTCTAATGCTGGTCATCTCCTCATACCGAAACGACTATTACTTTCTGACACAAATCAGGGCTAAAGACAATAGCATGAGGAGCAGCATATGAATATGAAAAGACAAATTCTGATCAGATTTTACCCCAGAATGGGAAATGTAGTTATGTGTAGCAGTGCTGCTTAATGCAAAGTATCATACAACAATGAAAGGAGAAAGAGTAATTAATTTTACTATGCAAAGTCTTATGTTCGTGGGTGTGAAGTGATAAATGTGTTACTTCAGATGGATTGCCAAAGTAGGGAAATATATGTATATGTGTGTGTGTGTAAGACTTGCACTAAGTACGCATTACTGGAATGGAAGTCATGATGTGTATGTATATATGTATATGTATATATATATATATATATATATATATATATATATATATATATAGATATATATATATGTATATATATATATAGATATATATATATATATATATATATATACATATATATATATATGTATATATATATACATATATATATATACATATATATATATATATATATATATATACATATATATGTATATATATATATATATATATATATGTATATATATGTATATATATATATGTATATATATATATATATATATATGTGTATATATTTCTTGTCATGGTTTGTATGTGATGTCATTGCATTTATCTTTGAGCTTTGCAGAGTAGAACACATGTTGACAACATAATGATCATTACTAAATATGAAGGAATTGTAAAAAAAAATATTCTTCCAATTATATGAAAGAGAAAGCACATTAGCCAGGTATGACCCTGCAGCTGTGAGGGGATATGTTACAAGTTGTACAGTACACTGAACTACATCCGTATATTGGCATGATAATGTGACATTAAGACGCATTGTGTTCATTGTGTTATAACCCTTTATGTTTTGCACTATGCATTGTGTCTTTATTCCATTAGTAAGTTGAGACACACAGTTTTTTTTCTTGTACAAGTTTCTCCTTGCTTTCGTTGTGTTTAGATCCTGAATGGCATCTGACAGACACTGACACTAAGCACAGTTGCGTGAATGGCAGCACTGTCTTAGCACAAACATAATTTTTTTTTTTAGATTTTGCCATTGGATGAGAACTGGCTTTGTTGCTAGATGCCTAGCTTTATGCATAAATTGAGCAAAGAAATATAAATATTTATGCTTTGAGCCATTTACTGTGTGTGCATTTTTGTTATAAATAACATAGCTCAGAACTCTTCACTGTGCATTTTAGGTGTGAAACATTTCAGTAACACTTGAGCATTTGTGCTAATCAGTATCTATGGATAGACAGATAAATAGATAGATAGACAGACAGATATATATGGGCTGCAGCAACTCCAACTCATGCTGGTTACTGATGGTATTTCAGTTATGTTTCAATTGATATTTTTCTACTTCTGGGCATGTGCTCAGGGACTGTTTATAACATTCTTAAGATTAACAGTCTTACACACAAATATGTATTCCCAACAATGATACTGTGTTCCTCTGTACTGTCCTTAAATACATTTTGTAAAAGTATTATAGGCTGAATTGATGTGATGCAAATAAAAGTTTTGTAATTGATTATGTATAGCACATTGGAATCGAACCCTTGGCAAAATGACACATTGGCTAGCGAACTGTGCATATCATCTAGTAACAACATAGAAACTAACATTACAGTGGATAAGGGGAGGACTACATACATGTATATAATTGGGAGCTGATGTACATTAAAACGTCTGCAGCTTTATATGCAATGGTACATTTACAATATTGTAATAATGTATTAATATTAATGTAATAATGTGCATGCACAAAATATATATAGGGGAAGGCAAATTCAGGGGACAGTGCTACTATACATACCACACATGATGGGATGTGAACCCAGACATATTCAAGCATATTTAGACATGACTGTTAGCGATATATGACACATAAGATGTGCGAATACATTTTCAAGGCTTTTGCAGCTTGTTTTACATATTTTACATATTCAGTTATGTGTTTATTTGACACATGTTTTCTCTATGCAAGCAGTTATATGAATGTATGGCAGGCTGGGTGTGTAAGAATGGCACAGCATATCTGTACAAATTAATACTGCAGTAATGAGCTGCATCCCTATAAAATGTTAACAATGAGGCATGCAATGTATTACCAAGTTAATAAATTATTGTTTTTCCTAGAAGGCATGTGTGTACTAGTCAGGTATTTTATAACACAAAAATAAAATGATCACATGTATAATGCCACTAAATGAATAGAGGTGCCCTATGTAGATTCAAACCCTGCATATATTGAGCTGTGATTGAGTAAATATACATTTAACACACTGAGCCATTAAGGAAGATATGGAGAAAATAATTTTCTGACTTCGCTTGTGTCCAAACTGCTAAGTGATGCACATTGTCATTTGCATGACCACTTGGCAAGACTTTGCTCATATGTGATATTCTTTTGAGTGTTTGCCATAAGACAGGAACTATCATTCTTTAAGAGGCATTAATGACTGGCACTGATGAGCAGTAGCAAACATTGTGCCCCATATGAAGATGACACAAATAAAATAAATTGTACAGACATGTCGAGTTTGGCAGTTTCTACAATTAAAATAAGTACACATTAGCACAATTTGGAAGTTTCTACAATTAAAATAAGTACACATTAACACAATATGAGGGAAACAGGATTTGAACACTGCAGCAATGGCATTAGAATGGAATGTTGCACCATGTAAACACTTAACTGAAAAGCAGAAAGTGAATTACAAGCTCAAGTCACTGGATGTTTGAAATGGGTAATTATACTGCACTAAACTTATGTTATTTTGTGGTGCACATTCAAACTGTGATACTGGGGAAATACAAGAAATATGTGGGTGAAAATGAATGTGAAGGTACAAACAAGTTTTGCAAGGCAGACTTACTCCTAACATCTTGGTGCAGTGGTGCAGCAGTAGCGTTGCCGCCTCACAGCAAGAGGTTCTGTGGTTCGATTCTCAGCTGGGGTGCCTTCTGTGTGGAGTCTGTATGTCCTTCCTGCATTCATGTGGGTTTCCTCTGGGTGCTCCGGTTTCCTCCCACGTTACAAAGACATGCATCTGGAGCATTTCTCCCCAGGCCTCTGCTGAAAATTGGCTTTGTTCCAAGTCGGAATTTCCTGGTTAACAAATGATAAATAAATAAATCTTAGTGAAGTATTAAATGACTTACTTTTGCTCATCAAAGGTCTTACAGCATGGCATAACTGCACTCCATTGTTAAACATATATTAACATTAAAAAAAAATTACCCCACGTTCACATTGTTGGGGATATCATTCACATTATTAGGGATCTTCACCCCCTCTCCAAGATGTTTGCACAGCAACCTCAAATTTATTTTAAATGACATGCCCAATATGTAGATCAAAGTTCAGTCTTCTTTCCCAGTGAGTATAACTTAAAGATATTTGTAAGAGTTACCTGTTTAACACACTTTTCTAAGTGTGATTTTGAAGAGGTTGAATAATTACCACACCATTGACTCACCAGTACTGGTAATGGGGTCCAAATGGAGAGATGATAAAATCAGCAAAAGGAGAGAAGTATTGCTGGAATTGACTTCATCTTCAAGTCTTGGTGAGTACCTTCATGAGGTGCACCTTGTTTTTCACAAAATCTCACCAAGATGACACTGATATATAGACTGTATTTTACATGGGTCTATATTACCAACTGGAACGATTAAAATGTCAAATTCGAAATGATCGATACATATTAGTCATAATTTCTAATGTGCAAAAGCTCTAAAGATCTTCAGGGGAAATCATGAACTGTCATAGTTGGCCATCTTATGACAGTGAACTTATTATGTCACGGAGCTAACATCATGCTGCTTAGAACCAGTAAACCAATATAAGAATTTAAATACAGTCCGTAAATACTGTAATGCAATTGAAATAAAATATAAAGCCTGATTGAATATACTTTGCCTATACAAACTGAAGCATAATGCTAAAATATATTCGTAGTCTAAATCAACATACTTAAGCCAAAGCCTGATTGAATATACTTTGCCTATACAAACTGAAGCATAATGCTAAAATATATTCGTAGTCTAAATCAACATACTTAAGCCAATTCGTAGTCTAAATCAACATACTTAAGCCAATGAAATGCTTAGTTGTGCTTTACACATACTGTCACAGTGTAAAATGGCTAGCACACCGTCGTTTGTTCCTGGCATCATAGGTGAATATTATCAGACTGTAATGTCACAAAAGAACAGAGAAATGCTGCACATAGACATATTTATTTAACATGGAAAAAAAGTTAAAAGATAGACGTTATTGATGCTGTAGATTAAAGCAGACACAGAAATGTAAAGGCAGGGCAGTTACTATTAAGCAGGTAAATGGTGACATGCTTATGAAATCTGTAGCTCACCATCACCCAGCTGCTGCAGCTGAAGTTGAGATATGTTGCATGTCACAATTTAAAAGAGTATGCTTGTATTTCTAGGGACACTCCAGCGTTAGTGGTAGACATTGTTGTAGCTAGTACTTCTATGGAAAGTACTTTGTCTTTACCCACTAGACTGTCAGTGCTACAGCAAGTAAACAGAGTAAGACATACAAAATTACTCAATTATAGCACAGTTTTCACACCACTGAGTAGTATTAGTCCAATTAGTTATACATTAAAGCAGGGTGTATTTGTACAGAAACGAATGGTGGACATTCATATTAACATACACGTACTTGTGTTTTCTACATTAGAAAATCTGCGCGACTTATGTAAATGTGACATATGGTTCATGGATGGTGTATTTCTAACAAAGGGATGTCTTTGTTGCCAGCTCTACAGTATACATGGGTTGGTGTCAGTAGGAAATAATATAAGGTGTCTGCCGTTAGTGTACTGCCTTATGACTAAGAAGTCATTTAAGTCATAGAATTTTCTATGGGAATGTTTTTTTGACCTTTTGTCATCTACAAACTTGCATGTCTCTGTGAAATTTATACTGTGCAGCTTTGAAATGGCAGCTATTAAGAGCGTGAATGACAATTTCTCTACAGTTATGTAAAGGTTGTTTATTCCACTTCACACAAAGTATACGGCGTATAGTTCAATCTTTAGGTTTGGCTATATTGTACGGAAAATCAGTGTCCTTTCTACTGTCAGTTAAGAAATTAACTTCCTTGTCTTTCTTAAATGAAGGAAGAGGTAGTAACTGCATTTACTAGATTGTCAGATATATTTCCTACTGCTAGGAACGACTTGATATCTTATTTTCAGATGTGAATGTGTTAGGATGGACATGTAAACAGCAGACACACCTGTCATCCTGTACACGTTTTCCTCCTATTTTCCCAGTTGGTTTCTGGAATATTTCTGCTTTAAATAATTTGTCACTGCCATGAACACAAAACCATGTTGAAGGCTGGCACAGACAAATCTGCTGTTTTCTAGGGAGAAGTATTTGTGACATCCCCTCAGTTTTGTCTGTGTTAGCCCAGGAGCAGCATAGAGTGACTGAAGTAAGGCTACAGTTACTTTCTGGATGCTCCCCTTACCCAAAGAAAAGGAAAACCAAGGGGAAACAACACTGATTACAAATGCTGTTAGATAAGAAAGCTGAATATAGTTCCCAGGATTTTCTTACAGCGGTTGCTATGCTTTTAAAAATCTAGTTGCTGTGATGCTGTATGTTATTTGTGCCATTCACTGGAGTGTATTTTATTTAGTTTCTCTACCACTTACTGTTAACACTTTAAGGGTTTTTCACTATTTAGGGTAGTTGTAATACGTATATGGAAAATTACAGGTATATGTCATGTCTTTTACTTTATGTATCACTACGGAGTCAGGGAAGCGGTGTTGACCAACTATGATTTTTCGATTATATGATTTTCAGTGTTTTAGAATTTCAGTGAAGTGTAAGATAGATGAATATGTGTTGATCTTTTAGTACTCAACATTTTAATCATTCAAGTTGGTAATATAGACCCATTTTATATAGCATATATCATGGCCAGAAGTAGGTTAAAAATAAAGAAGATAGCTGGGTGCACAAGTCCCAGAATAAAAAAGTGCCTGATCCTGGTAGGCACACTGGTGCCAGAACTGGAAAAAAATGACAGTGTAGAATCAAGACATGGAAACATTCCTTCAATGGAGATGGGTCAGGCCCAGGGGGGAGGATGGCCCCTCCCATTGCAGAAGGAAGTAGCAGTCTACAAAAAGCACTAAAACTGAGATGCCAAAAAAGAGCCATATAAGCAATAGAGTGGGCTATTTAGGATAAGAAAGAAATTATGTAGTGTTACTATAATGCAAGAAGCCCAGAATGTCCAGACAAAAGATATATGAAAAGATTAAGAGAGAAATTAGAGGAAAGAAAAATAGTAATACAAGAAAAACTGTCAGAAGCTTCAAATAAAAAAGTATGTTCGTTACTACAACAGATCCATGAAAAATACTATGTAGACTAAGAACCCTTGTGCTATTCGGAAAATAAGTGACTGGTGAAGTGCGACAATTTAAAAAACAAAATTTATAGACTTTTCATAGGTTCACAGTTAGGTACTAGGCCCAAGGGCCTAAATAAGCCTAGCCAACAAGGTTCCCTGGCTTATGCCACCCAAGAAAGTTATTTTCCTGTGCCACAGATCAGAGCCACAGAAGTGATCCCCGGGGTGCATTTCCTATTTCCCATCCACTTATCAAGATTTTTCTTGAAGAATGCTAATGAGGAACTTTGCTTGACATAGATGGGTAGCTTGTTCCAGAGTATGGGAAGTCTCTGGGACAGGAATCTATCCCTCCACAATGTCCTGTTTATTGTGGCAACAAGGTTTAGGTCCCTAGAGCATATAGCCTAGAGGGATTGGGATTTCTTTAGGTATAGCATGTCCAACATCTCTGGGTTTGACATAGATTTATATGTTAGGCAAAGATCATCTCAGAGTAGGTGATATGCTACGGAGTAAAGCTGGAGTTTTTTGAGACGGTCAGTGTAGGGCATCTGTTTGAGGCCAGTAGTCCTATTTGTGAGGAACTTCTGTGGCCTTTCCAGCTGCTGCAGATGTCTTGTGAGATACATTCCAAAAGGGGCATTGTACTCAATAATGGGTCTAATGAGTGTCGAGTAGAGGGGAACAATGACCTCTTTTTTCCTAGGTGAGAACCCTTTTGTGATGAGGTGTGCCACATAGAAGGATTTCCTGACTGCTGTGGTGATGTGATTATCAAAGGAGAGACTACTGTGCACCTGGGTCCCAGGTCTCTTATCACACATTTGGCGTTAAGTAGACTGCCACCTATGTGGTAGTTTATGGGTACAGAGTTTTTACCAAAGGGGATGACAATGCAATTTTTGGCATTGAGCTTGAGGCCATGGCTCTGACAGCAGGCATCTGTCTCAGTGAGGACCTTCTGTAGGATGTCCACATCATTTGTGGACTCAACTATGGCTCCTAGTTTGCAGTCATCTGCGAACTTCATTAGCCAAAGGCCTTCTCTGTTAGCCTGTACTTCAGAGAAGTAGATACCAAACAGGAGAGGTCCCAGGACCTAATCCTGTGGTACTCCACTTGTCACTGGTTTGAAGTCAGATTTGGAGTCTGCAACCTTTACAGTGTGGGTTCTGTCAGTGAGCCATTTGGCAACCCATCTTGTGAAGTAGGGATTTATACCTAGTTTAGTGAGTTTAGCTATAATTACAGAATGGGGGATAGTGTTAAAAGCCTTGGCGAGGTCAAGATAGGCTGTGTGAACCACCTTACCCTCATCTACAGCTTTGGTGACTGTCTCAAGGAAGTTGATAAGGTTCAGGAGGCATGATCTGCCTTTCACAAACCTGAAGTGGGTGGGGTCCAGAGTTTGGTGGTTACCAATGTCTTTGTTTAGGAGTTCCATGATGATACATTCCATGGCCTTAAGACGAGGCTCGTCAGGCTAATAGGTTGACAGTTCCCAGGATCAGTGGTGGCTACCCCTTTGTGGAGTGGGATAACTGTTGCTGTGAGCCATTCACTGGGCACAAAGCCTGATGTGAGACTATGATTGAACATGGTGCTTAGGTGGGGAGCCAGTTCGTTCTGAAGTTCATGTAAAACGCAGCCTGGGATGTTGTCTGGTCCCATGTATACTGTGTTTTGGGTTTTAGAGAGTGCAACTTTTACCTGCATAGTTGTGATTTCAGGGACTCTGCATTCTTCCTGCATAGTTATGGGCCCGTTAGGGGGTGAGACGGAGGTAAAGTTAGCACTGAACCTATCTGCCAGGACATTGGCAATATCAGTTGGTTCTGTAATTTTCATGTCGTGCTGTAACTCAGAGCAGATCTGGGTGCTGCCATTGAGATTCCTGAAATAGCTATAGAATGTTTTGTAGTTGTCCCTAGAATCAGTGGTGATTTTGTTTTTGTAGCTAGCTTTGGAGGATCTTATAAGGGATCTCAGCTTCTTACTGAGGCTGACCAGGGAACTCCTCCACTCATGGGATTTTACTCTCTTTTGCAACAGTTTCCTCCTTCTGTTGTAGAGTTTGTTTATGGCAGGGGACCACCAGATTGGCTTCCTTTTTTGGAGGATAACATCTTGGTTCTGTTTGGAATAGCACAATCCATGCACTCATGTAAGTGCTTATAGAGTGCATCTGTGTAGCTTTCAGAAGTCATAACTGTATTGCCCATCTGCATGAGTGTCATGAAGTTCACCACTTCTGTCTTAAGCATGAAGTTGGCTTTGGAGAAATTTTTTACAGTGATTTCCTTAATGGGGGGTGGGGGCGAGATGTGGATATCTAGGGAGATTAGCTTATGGTTGGAAGTGACCGACGAGGAATTGACTTTAGTTGTGGAACACCAGTCACTCATGTTGGTAATGACTATGTCTAGGATATTGTTGCCCCTGGTGGGGGTGTGGATAAGTTGATCCAGGGCATTGGAATTTATGCATTCTAGAAAGCGTTGAGTGAAGGATTTGGTACATGAGTAGTTTTCCCAGTTAATGGTGGGGTAATTGAAATCACCAATTATTAGGGTGTTTGGTTGAACCCTAATATTTTCCAGTATATCAAGAAAAGAGGAGTGGGAATCCTGAGGCATGGTGGGGGATCTGTAGCAAGCTACAATTTGGATTGCAGTTTTGCCCAGAGTTAGTTGCACTTGGATAACCTCGGATGCATTATGCCGGACAACTAGCCTGGAGGTGTGGATATCCTTAATGAATATGGACACACCTCCGCCTTTGCTGCTCCGGTCCAGGTTAGGTGGCCGAAAAGTGTGGTATGAGTTTTAGCCTGGTAATGCAGGAGTGCTCTCTGGATCCTTGAACCAAGTTTCAGTCACTGCACAGATATCAATGTTCTCCATTTTAAGGAGTGCCTCAAGGGAGTGCATTTTGAGATTTGGACTTCTAGCATTGAGTAGCATTACCCTCAGTTTTTGCTTGCCTGTTCCTGTGGTGAATTTGTCATTTGAACCTTGCCTAAAAAAGGCACTATAGGGGCAGCAAGAGCCTTAGCCAGTATCCAGAATCCCAGGGGTGACAGGTGCAGGCCATCTCTGGCAAAGCATCGTGGTCTGTCAACCATGATGTCCCAGGTAGACAGATACCGGGTCCCCTTAGAATGACACCAGAAGCTTAGCCAATTGTTGAAGTCAATCATTTTGTTCTTGTACTGTGGTATCATTCTGGGCAATGGGAGGATGCTACTCAGGTCTATGGTCATAACTGCATGGGCTACAAGATCGGAGAGCTCTTCCATGTCTCTTTTCATGTAGTACAGGGAGGTACTTCTCAGGTCATTCACACCAACATGGACAACGACAGAGTCATATTTGTACTTGTGGAGTGACCTGAGTGCATGGGTTATGTGGTGGATCCTGGCACCCGACAGGCAGCTGACAGTAACCTTCTCCTTGTTTAGCTTGGTGAATGGAACATCAGTGTGCCTGACTATAGAGTCACTTATGACTAGTGTGTTGGGCATGTTGTTTTGCTTTATGGGCTGTGGTTGAGTAGCACACTGACTCTGTGGGCTGTGTGGCATTTGGGTTGTGTTGGGGGGGGTGGAGGTTGCTTGTGTTTCTGCTTTGAACGTCTCTGTTACTTGAGCAGATTATTATTGAGAGCCTCCGCGAATGTTTTTGTGTTTCTATGTGTGGATTTTGGTAATGTAGGATTAGTGGGACTATGTGATGAGTGTAGTGTGGTGCAAGTGTCTACCTTCTCTTCTTGGCTGTCAAGTTCAGTCTTGGTTGGAGAGAGCTTTACCTCCAGTATGGCTAGATAAGTGCATCTCTCACAGGTTGTGATGTTAAGTGGTAGGAGGAGAGGGTTGTCTGTGTATATGAGGCAATTGCTACAGTGCCCCAAGATGCCCAGATTCATCAGATAGACAGGAGAGAATGTTTGGAGCTGACCCTTGGACATGCCTGAATAAAAAACTACTTTCCTCTAGACAAGTGAGGAAAGTGAGTATAAGAGCTGTTTTTCTCTAAGCAAGTGAGGAAAGTAAGTACAAGAACTGTTTTCCCCTAGGTAAAGAGGAAGGTTCAGTGCTGTAGTAATTTGTAGCTTATTTAGTGCTAACAACAAGTTCTAAACAAGTGCTGAGCACGAATAAGCAAATTTAAGTGCTAAAACTAAGAATCTGTACCTGGACCTTGTGGTAGATAGGCTACCTAATACTTATCACTCCCACTGATAAGCTAGAATGCTTCCCTCCAACACAGAAAGGCTTGGGGGATCAGAAGCTTACAAACAGTCCTGGATACAGCAAACCTGTATCTGGACTAAACTAGTTACAGGAAAGGTGGGAAACAAGCACAAATGCAGGCTTTTAAACCAGAAAGTTGAACTAGATGGAAAAACTGCCCAAACTGCCAATAAACTACAATTTCTGGGCCAGAAACCACTCTTGTGGTAGATAGGCTACCTAGTGCTTCCCACTCCCACTGATAAGCTAGAAGGCTCCCCTCCAACACAGAAAGGCTTGGGAGGCTCAGAAGCTTACAAGTAGTCCTAGATAAAGCAAATCTTTATCTGGACTAGACTAGTTACAGGAAAGGTGGGAAACAAGCACAAATGTAGGCTTTTCAACCAGAAGGTTGAATGAGATGGAAAAACTGCCCAAATGGCCAATAAACTACAATTTCTGGGTCAGAAACCACTCTTGTGGTAGATAGGCTACCTAGTGCTTACCACTCCCACTGATAAGATAGAAGGCTTCCCTCCAACACAAAAAGGCTTGGGGGCTCAGAAACTTACAAACAGTCCTGGATACAGAAAATCTGTTTCTGGACTAGATTAGTTACAGGAAAGGTGGAAAACAAGCGCAAATGCAGGCTTTTAAACAAGAAAGTTGAAAGAGATGGAAAAACTGCCCAAACGGCTAATAAACTACAATTTTTTGGCCAGAAACCACCCTTATGGTAGATAGGCTACCTAGTCCTTACCACTCCCACTGATAAGTTAGAAGGCTTCCCTACAACACAGAAAGGCTTTGGGGGTTCAGAAGCTTACAAACAGTCCTGGATACAGCAAATCTGTATCTGGACTAGACTAGTTACAGGAAAGGCAGGAAACAAGCTTAGAATTGTTTTTTTTTTGTTGGAAAGTAGAAAGGAGAAACATAAGATAATTCAAAATTAAGGACCTAAGTGTCTTGCCCTTCACAAATGTTCTCTTTGTATTAGGTAGAGTGAGCTAGTGACAGTACACTGGAATAGAGCTGGGATAGAGCTGAACAGATGGGACTGGGAGGAGTGTATAAAATCAAAATATGATCTCACTGTACTCGGTTGAGTGAGCAGATGAGATAGACTCAGAAGGTGTGTTCAAACACAAATTTACAGGAGGGGCAGGCAATTCCAAAGCCACCAAGATTAATGCCAGAACAAGAACAGGGAGGGTGGCTGGGAAACTAACTGCAGAGACAGAGAGAGACCACAGTATTCTATGAAACAATTAAATAGAAAAATAAATAACTACTGAGTGACACAGACAATATTCAATGAAACAATTAAATAGACAGAAAAATGAAATGCAGTACAATCTTTAACACTGCAAGTTTGTACTTAACTCAGCTAGTAATGCAGTTGATTGTAGGTATGTAGCAGAAACCAAACAACACAGGTATTGAACAGTAATAAATTCAAAGATATGTGGCTCACTTATAAATACAGAGAAACCCTCTAGGCTAAGAGTTTAACACTGACTATCAGTGAAGTGAAACACAATAACCCCCACTACTGCAGAGACAGAGACAGACCACAGTATTCTATGAAAGAATTAAATAGAAAAATAAATAACTACAGAGAGACACAGACAATATTCAATGAAACAATTAAATAGACAGAAAAATGAAATGCAGTACAATCTTTAACACTGCAAGTTTGTACTTAACTCAGCTAGTAATGGACATGGGAAAGAAACTGACATCTGATATGATGCAATATTTATGCAAAGGAGAAAGCCAAATTACTCAAAACAAAAATGGTAGCCCCAAAGATATTCACAAAGAAGGAATGTAGAACAGAAAATTAGTCAAATAGAAGTTAAAAAAATAGAAGCTGAAGTTATGGAATATTTGCAATGTGAAGTATTCAGTGTAAAAAGTCTAACACAGGTCATATCACACCATGATGGAACAACTAATCCCCAAAGTAAGGAGAAACAAGAGGAGCAGGAAACATCTGAAGAAGAAATATGGACATGGGAAAGAAAAATAGATTTAATATGGTGAAATATTTATGCATAGGAGAAAGCAAAACTAATCAATGCAAAAGGAGCAGCACCAAAAATATTTGAAGAGAATACAAGCAAAAGCATCTGGATATGGAAAAATTTACAATACAAAAATAAGAAAACAAACAGGAAAAGTAGAAAAGAGGTTAGTAATGGAGAAGTTAAAGAAATAGAAATTGAGGTTGTGGATCACCTGCAAAGTGAAGGATTTAGTGTAGAAAATTTAACTCAGATAACACAACAGGATAGCACAATTGAGCTATACAGCAAGGGAGAGAACAGGAAACTGTGGCAACTCTGACAATGTCAATGTTGCAAAGTGATAGGCCAGTGAGTTCCCATATCAATGAGCAATGGATGACACAGGGTGAAACTGAAGAGAATGTGGCACATGAAGAAGCTCTGGCACTTTCTATAGCCTTTCTATAGAATACTTACTGGAAATGACAAACAATGTGCCCTCACTTTAGAAGAAAATAATCTAAGAGAAGAGTTACTTGATTTAATAGAGATGGATAGACATATTAAGATCAATGAAAGAAATAGACTGCAGAAGGTCAATAAAACCCCAAAAGATAGACATTTTTTTAAAACAAACGAACACGGTAATCAGGACTGTCCATAGTGATTCATGAGATATAATAGAAGCAAATAGGATACATTAATGTGCAGCCAAATTGATAACAGATAAAGTCCTACCACAAGAACACAGAGTAGTGAGGGAAAGGACAGTAAAAAATTAAACGCCATCACTGAAGTATTGAATACAGAAAACTGTAAAGCAATTAAGACAAGAAGTGTCACTGTTAGAAAAGTATAGAAGGGAGAACAGATCAACAAAAATACTCATAAATATAGATGTGATAAATACAATGCTCAGTATTATGACAGATCAGGATTTATCATGCACTATTGCAAAAAATACACTAAAAATATCAGTACAGGCAGAAAAAAAGTTACACGGATAAATATAAAGGAAAAGTACTAAATAAGCAATTCATTGATGACCCAAAAAGTTTTATAGAAACATGGGAAACCACATAAAAGGAATTGAAAAACTACAAAAAAAAGAAGAAATAGATACTTTTTGGAGAAATATTTATGAAAATCCTATGGAACATAACAAAGATGCTAAATGGATAGAAGAAGTAAAAGAAAGAATTAGAATTTCAAATGTGCAGGATATAAAATGGGATGCAGCAACAGCCAGAATGACTGAAACAAAGTTAAGAAAAGCCTCTAAGTGGAAAACTCCAGGCCCAGATGCAGTACCTAACTTCTGGCTAAAAGTATTAACATCTTTGCATAAAGATTTAGCCAGGAGTAAGAACTATATGTGCTCCCTGAACAGACACCAGCCTGACTAACAACAAGAAAAACACTGCTTCTACTTATTAATGAACCTGTAAGCATCCCTAAAAGTTATAGAACAATAACTTGCCTTCTGACAACGTATAAACTATACACCGGAGTTGATGCCAGCAGAATTCATAGTCATTTAGAAAAAAAACCCCTCAATTATGGCAATAGAACAAAAAGGTGATAAAGGAAAGCCATATGGAACAAAGGATCACTTGTTAAATAGTCATAGTGGAGAACTGTAAAAAGGGGAAGAATCTAATCATAGTTTAGAACTGCAAAAAGGGAAAGAATCTAAGTATGGCATGGATAAACTACAAAAAAGCATTTGACAATATTCCACATTCATGGATAAAAGGGTACTTACAAATGTATAAGATACACCCTACACTGATAAACTACATCACAGTGACCATGAAACAGTGGCAAACCACGTTGCAGTTAAGCCATGATAAAGGACAAATTATTCTTCCAGGGATAAAATTCAGAAGGGGGTTTGCCTTGCCCTGGCTACTTAACAGATTAGGTCATGGCTATAATTTGTCTCCCAGAAAGCAAGAAAGTGTAAAGACTTCATTTTCTCTTTGTCAGTGATTTAAAACTGTATAGCTTATCAGATGAAGAACTGAAAGCACAACTGCAAGTAATCAAAACTTATTCAGATAATATAAGAATGTCATTTGGTCTTGATAAATGTGCAAAAGTAACCTTTAACGCAGGAAACCTGCAGCACCAAGAAAATATCAGTTTGGGACAAGAATGTGATAAAGAAAAAACATGAGCAAGTGTAAGTATTTGGGAATTGATGAAGGATCAACAATAAAATGTAAACAAATGCAAATAAAACTTAGTAAGGAATACTGTGGAAGACTTAAATTAATCCTGTAAACAGCGTTGATATTTAGGAACAAAGTTTAAGCTATAAACCAATTTGCTTTTCCTGTCCTAACTTACAGCTTTAGAGTGACTGACTGGCCCTAATAGGTGTTAGATAGATTAGACAGGAAAACAAGAAGGATGCTTCATGCTCATCAAATGATTTATAAAAATCAGTGCATACCAAGATTATGTATTCCCCATACCAATGGAGGTATGAGCCTCTTTGAAATTGATTACATGTATAGATCTGCAATTGTGGGACTGCATACATATCTGCTGAACTTACAAGACCCAAACATAGTGAAAGTTTTGAAACATGAGGAGAATAAATCTAAGATGACTCCCCGTCTTAGTCTAGTCATATTGGCATCAAGTGGGAATGGAAATCAGACCAGAAGTAGATAAAAATCAGGCAGCAACTGAATGTGCCAAAAACAAAAAAAAAAAGAATATAAGGTGAAGGATCACATAAGGAGGCAAGAAATGTAAAAAATGTATAAATATAGTTGCAAGTATAGAAAACTCCTGAAACCACCTCATGTTGATCAGGATTGAATGCAGGAATGGTTAAGGAGAGGCAAATTCAAACCAAAAGATGAAAGGTTAATATTGGCAGCCCAAGATAGTGAGTCCAATGAACATGTAGGAGAAACAGACACATATAAGTTTTGCAAAAACAGAATTGGAAACAGTTGCACATGTTATTGCTGGTTGTGACATACTAATGGCAGAAGGACTGCATACTGAAAGGCATAATAATGTGGCGACTGTTGCACTGGGGATTGGACAAACATTATAATACTGAAGTAGCTGAAAAACACTGGAAACATGAGCTATAAAGCATCATAGAAAATGATGATGTCTACATCACATGGGATTACCCATTACCAACAGTTCAAAAGACAGATGTGAGAAAACCAGATGTAGTGGTCCATGAAAAGAAGCCGAAAGTACCATTGATCTTTAAAATTGCTGCACCCATTTACTATAATGTCTTGTGTACAGAGAGACAGAAAGTCATAAAATATCAGGATTTACAGGCAGAAATGAGAGCAATGTAGAAGAAAGATACCCAGAATGTTCCAATAGTAGTAGGAGCAACGGTTCTTATAAAAAAGAATCTACAATCGTATTTAGATATGTTACCAATCCATGTAACTCCGTACGAATTTCAGGAGTCATTACTGGGCACGTTACAGGTGCTGTGAAGAGCACTTCTAGCTAACATCAAAGATTGAAACAATATTAATTTCATGAACTTTAATCATACTTTGACTTAGAAATAGGGTCCATTCCCATCATGGCTTTAGAAACTCAAAAGATTTGGAGAAATTAAAAAGAGTAATGAGACATACTTGGAAGGCATTAGCTGTCAAAGACTTTTTTCATGTTTGCATGCTACTTAGTTGTGTGCATATCATCATGTAGAAACTGACATGATGTTTAACTCCATTACTCATTGCTCAGATTGAGTGATTCAGAAAGTGTGAAGAGTTGAGAACTAATTAGAATATTTGACATGTCTTGAGAGGTTTTTCTACACCTTATAATCACAATCTGGAGTTGAGATCTTCCATTGCACTATGAAAGATTACTTTCTTCCCCTTGTGCTGTCTAACAAAAGTTGTTTTCACATTTTTCCTTCAGAACTAGAAAGGACTTTTTTTCACGATATTGCTAGATATTTCTTCTTCCATGCAGATGTGTTGTCTAGCTACATTGTTTTACTATAATCTGTTAATGAAATCAGGAATGTATTTGATGGGGTCAGGGCAATACTCACTGCCACTGGAATTCTGGGTAAGTGAATACATGTATAAAGTTGTTGCCAGTGTGAGTTTAGTTTGTGTTCCATTCCATACTGTTGCAAAGCTTATAAAGTAATGTTCTTGATAGTTGACATTCCTGACTCTGTTATTCCTTTTTATATTTGACATGTTAAATATGCTAATTAATTCTCAGCTCATCACACTTTCTGAATCACTCTGTTAAGTGCTATGGTGGGGAGGCATGCATCAGTGTTTAGACTATTGGTTGTATTTTCAGGGTACAGGTATGGTTGTGTTAGACCCAAGTATGCTGTTTACTGAGTGTGAATTATTACATTATTCAATAATTGCTAAAGTGTGTATACTACCAGTGTAGTATCTTGGGCCATGATATCTGTGTTTTATTCGATCACAAAAGGGATATGACATCTAAGACTGCTAAGGACACGTCCTCATGTAAGCCTCATTTTTCAGAGGCAAAAATTAGGTCATATTACAGGCCTCCATTGTCATAGTGGATGGCTCCTTGATAGACAAGCCTCTGAAAAGCCCTTCAGTGACCATGTCTGATGCCTGGTGGTTGAGGATGAAAATGCTCTTCGTGAGCAGTGCCATATATATACAACAGGGTCTAACACAGGGCCACTGCTATAATTTACAGTGCTAATGTCAGATCAGAGGTCATGGCATGGGATCAAAGGGCTACTGGTGAGGGGCTATCTACTGAAGCACCACTTGCCAAGCTAGAGGAGTTCCTGTCATCACTCAGGGGAGCATGCAGCTCCTCAGCATTTCACAGTTCAGTGCTAGATGTTGGGGCAGAGATGGACAGACCCCAGAAGAGTTCCCCTAGTGATTCCTCTGGTATATCATTTAAACTTTTTATGTCCTCCTTTGAAATTGATGCTGCCATTAATGCTTATCCTTTTGCCTATTGCATCTAGGTAAATCTTCCACTGATGTGCAACAACCACCTGCTCATGATATGGACTTACTTACATCTATTAATTATGTTTATTAGTAACTGAAATTATAGCAGCTGCATGTGTTTTTGTGGTATTTGGGCATAAACAATATAAGCATTCTTGTTGTCATTTTTTTTTTGTAGATTCACAACTGAAGCATAGTCAGACACCGACTCTGGGTACCTACCTCTGTTTGACACTCAGGAATCCTTATCTTCTGATGATGATGATATGGATGAACTATCAGATTCTTGGACTACAGGGGGTATGTCAGATACAGGACCTATGCTCCCATATCCTTTGCCATCACAATGGACACAGTCAGTCTGCTTAAGCATATAAACTACCTCAGAGTGGGCTGGTTGATGGGGACATGGTTGATCAGGGTAGTGTGTTAGCTCTAGGTACAGACATGGTGGAATCTCCCACTAGCCATTGAGGGTGGGAGGTACCACACAGTAGTCTTAGTAGAGGTGCTCAAAGAAGGTATGTTTATCTCCATCCCTCACCCTGAGATCAGTGTGTCAATAACTGCTACCCAACATATATGCAGGGCCATTGTGGATGCTCAGGCAAGTTCCACCAAGGCCTGAAGAAGAGGTTGTAAGATTGCTGATTGATGTGCATGCTGACATACAGGACTGCAAGAACCATATGTGTGACTCTTTGGACATAATAAATGACAAACTGGACTGTGCAGTGTCTATTCTGGGTTGTATCTTGGATGAGGGGCAACATATATAAGGCCAGTCTGCCCATATATCATCAGATATGAGTTGATGTGGCAGATTCCACTCCTGCACTGGTAGCACTTCCACTGCTATGTCAGCTGTGAATGTGTCTGCACCCAGCCAAGGTCATCCATGTGATCATGGCCTTGGGCACGGTAACTCTTAACAGCTCATGCAGTATACACAGTTCACAGTCAGGAAGTAAACTGATGGCTAGACAGTGTCATGGAATCTAGCAGTGCCACTCCTGGTGGAGGTAGCTCTCATGGGGAGGTGTCCATGACAAATGTGATCCTCTTCCACACATATACAGTTCACCATAGATTTCCTCTCAGCAGACAGGCATGCCATATCTGCACAGACTAGTCTAAAGTGTGCTTAGTTGTTATTACCTCAGGTCTCACACTCACACACTTCTCTGCATTTTATTGTAACCTGGTATAATCTTTGTGCAGCAGCCATCAGCTGAAACATTTAACAATATGTCAAAAAAATCTTAGTCTCCTCCTGATACCACCTCTGTGCTCTAAATGAAACATTATCCTCACCATTGCCTCCTATGACTTCTCATCTCAAAGCTATCAGAAAAATGGCAGGGAAGTGGACCCCAATTCAGATCTCTATTGTACTATCCTGTGTGCAATAACAGACTAACTACAGAACCACATTTGCATGATAGAAAGTGCATAAATAGGCTGAAATTAAATGTATGCACAATTTCTTTAATGTCCAGTTTAGGTGAGAAACATGGTGCTAAGACTCGGTCATGACCATTGATCAGTGTGTATGCACACATGCTCCCTGGTGACAAATGCTGGTTAATGTTGAGATCCTAGTTACATTTCAAATGATATAGTCTACCTCTAGGCTTGTTCTCTTGGATGGATGAGAGCATTCATTAGTTCATAGGATCATACAAGGTTACTAGGTTAGTGGCCCTAGATCCTTTTCAAGCCTAGCCATGTAATAACCCGAGAACCCTTACTGACCACAGTTAGATGGTCATTGTTAGCAGGGAGATTCTGTGATCATCACCAAGTGCCCCTGTGCATGAGGGACATAGGTGCCACGCATGTGGTGAAGTTACAGTTACCCATCCAGTTGTCAAGGTTGTGCTTGGATAAGATCATTGAGGAGCTCTGCTTCACATGGAGGGGAAGATTTTTCCAGAGGACTGGCAATTGCTGGGAGATGTATCTGCCTCTCCAGCATCTTCTGTTAATGTCACAGGTTAGGATGAGATCCCTGAAATGAGTTTCCATTAGGGCAGGGTCTGAGACTGCTCTGTAGGCTAGGCACAGGTCGTTACTAAGCAGACTGTATAATATAGAATACAGTGACAGGGCTTTCAGTCTTTTAATGTATATCATATTTTGAAGTCCCTGGATTCTCTTGGTTAGAAACATCTGTGGTCTCTCCAGTTGCTGCAGGTGTCTGGTGAGGTATATAGAGAAGGGAGCATTGTACTCAATTAGTGGTCTGATGATGGTCGAGTAGAGTACAGCTATAACCCCCTGGTCTTGGATGCAGTGCCCTTATTTATAACATGCAAAATGTAGAATGCTTTTCTTTCCACCACAGACACATGGTGATTGAAGTTTAGATTGCTATCAACCTGTGTTCCCAAGTCTCACATCACTGGGTTTGAGCTTAGAGGGAGTGCTATATATATCATAATTAGCAGGGGCTATGTATTTGCCAAAAGAGGTAATGAGGCATTTTTTGAGTTAAGTTTTAGTTGTGAGTTTGGCACCAATCATTTGTGTGTATCAGCATTTTCTTTAATATGTTAACATCATTGGGCACTATGATTGCACCCAGTTTACAGTCATATGCAAATTGGTAAGCTACAGGCCATCTACTTTCCCCTGGACTTCAGAGAAATAGTTTCCAAACATTAGAGGGCCCAGCACAGATCCTTGTGGCACTGCACTGGTAAAACTGGTCTACTGATGGAGGTGGACTCCCCAGCTTTGACAGTCTGCATTCTGATGGTGATCCAGTTTTCTACCTATCAAGTAATGCATGGATTAATCCCCACCTGGGAGAGTTTCTGTATGATACCTGAATAGGGGATTGTGTCAAAGGTCTTGGATAAATCAAGATCGGTGGTATGTACTGTTTTGCCTTCATCCAGGGATTTGGTGATATGGTCAAAGAAGTCCACTAGGTTTAATAAGCAAGATCTACCCTTGACAAAACCAAACTGGGTCAGGTCAAGGGCTTGATGGTCACCTATGTCCTTGTGGATAAGGTATATGATGTTTCTTGCCATGGCCTTATAGATAGGGCTGGTTAGGCTTATGGGTCGATAGTTCTCAGGGTCAGCTGATGGACCCCCTTTGTGCGAGGGGATTACTGTTGCTGTTCTCCACTCTGCCGGGGCAAAGTTAGTTTTCAGGCTATGGTTAAAGACAGTGCCAAGTGGTTCCACAAGGTCTTGTTTTAGATTGTTTAATAAGCAGCCTGGGATGTTATCTAGTCCCATAGAGGCCATATTTTTGGCCTTGGAGAGTGCTTGTATGACCTGTTCTTTGGAGATACTCAGTAGAGGACTGCTGTCAGGAATACTTTGGGGGTATGTCTGGGGGGAACAGGTTCATGAAGTTATTGCCAAATCTCTTGGCTAGGAGGTTGCCAATTTCCTCAGGCTCAGTGTGTGAGTGATACAGTACACTATAAGTTTGGCACACTGCTGGGAATTCCCTTTTAGGTTTCGGATGTAGCTAAAGAATGCCTTATGATTGTCTTTGGTTAGGGATGCTAATTTAGACTCATAGCTAGCCTTAGAGGACTTAAAAAGACATCTGATTTGCTTGTTTGAGCTGTGGAGGATATTCTTCATCTGTTGAGCAAGTTCCCTCCTGTTCTTAGATATCATTATTTTGTTCTTTTATTGTATAACTTAGTTATACTTATGTCCACTAGGGTGGTTTGTTTTTTTTTTTTTGTTTTTTGGGAAGACCTGGTTTTGTTCCAATTGGGTTCATCATTTGTTTAAGTGGCTGTATAGGGATTTTGTGTATTCCTCTGCATAGGAGTCATTGTTGGCTATGTTGGCAGCTGATTTGAAACTTTTTATACCATTGTTAAGTAGGCAGTAGTTTGTTTTACAGAAATATGTTCAGTTTCTTTACTCTTGTGGGGGTGTCAGGTTTGATCTCTACTTCAGATGAAACAGATTTATGGTCTGACCTTACCAGGGAGGGCAACACACAGTGGGTAGTGCAGTGACCCCCCCATGTGGGTGAGCACTAGATGCAGGACATTTGAGCCCCTTGTTGGGGTTGCAGACCAACTATTCCAAGGCATTTGAAGTCCAGGAACCTCACAGTGATCATGTTTGTGCTCATGTAAGTCACCCAGTCGATGGAAGGATAGCTGAACACTCCCATGACCAAGGTGTTTGGCTATATAATGAGCCACTCTAGCAAGTCCAGGTAGGTGGTGTGCTTCTCCTGATTCATTCAGACCATGTCAAGGCCCTCTCCCTGTATTCTGTCTCCTACAGGCTTTTGAGGGGAGATCTATGCCTGGCATACAGTGCATTGTCAGACACCACTCTGATAGACCTCCTGCATATCCGCAAAACAAACAGCACCAGAAGTACCTGTTCTAAAGACTTAAACCTTGCCTGTGATATAAATAGGTCCTGCTGGAGAAATAGGTATATACCCCAGAGACTACTGTGTCTATGGAACAGGCTCCCCATCAATGTGAAGCAGAGTTCCTCCTTAACCCAATTCAAGTGCGGCTTGGACAGTTGGATGAGAAACTGGTAATTCATACCTGGCTTGGGACCTATGTCTCTACTGGACACAGGTAGTCTGTAAATGGTTCATCTCTCAAACCCCTGCTTACACTTATCAAGGGTATCAGAACTTGTCAGGGATTTGGGATGCATAACTAGACTTAAAAAGTCCCTTGTGGTCATTATCCTAGTAAACACCTATGAACCTGTGAACCTATGAGTGTATGGCAGGAGACCCGTAGCTAGCAATGATGTGGAGGAGTATTTTACCTATAGTAAATTGGACCTGGAGTAGCTAAAGAAAGTCATACTGTTTCACCAGTCTGGAGGTGTATTTGGGTTTAATGAAGATGGACACACCTCCACCTCTGGTTCTTTCACTCTCATTTTGGGATGTGAACATGTGAGAGGCCTTGTATAGCCAGGGTGCTCTCAGTGGCCTTAAATCAAGTCTTGGTTGACTGCACAGACATCAGCATCTTTCACGGTGAGGAGTGCTTTCAGGGAGTCCAGTTTACCCTTTAAGTTCCTAGCATTAATCAGCATGACCTTGAATTTCTCTTTAGTGGAGTTCTTTGCACTGGAAATGTTATTTCGAAACTGCCTAAAAAAGGCACTATGTGGTAGGCAAGCATCTTTGCCAGTATCTGAAAGCCTTGAGGAGACAGGTGAAGACCATCTCTTGCAAAGCAGTGTGGACTGTCAACCATGTTTTCCTAGACAGACAGATCCTGTATCCCTATGGAGTGACACCAGAAGCTAAGCCAATTATTGAAATCAATTATTTTTTTGTCTGTGTTGTGGCATCATCCTAGGTGAAGGTAGAATGCTGCTTAGGGCTAGGGACATACCTGCCTGGGACACATAGTCTGACAGTTTAGTCATGTCTCTTTTCATATAGTTCAGAGAGGTATGTCTCAAGTCATTCACACCAACGTACTATGACAGATTCATAACAGTACTTGTTACTGAGCGACATGAGCAGGTGCCTGATTTGATGGACCCTTGCACCTGATAAGCAGCTGACCATGACCTTCTCCTTGTTCAACCTGGTGAATGGGGACATCAGTGTGTCTCAGTATTGAGTCGCCTATGACCAGAACATTAGTTTTTGAGGTGTGTTACCTTAGCGACTTAATTATTGTCACAGTGATATGTGGGAAATGGATTCTGTTCATGTACCAGTATATGTATGTTGTTTGGGCTTGGGAGGTTTCTGATCTTTTGGAAGGCTGTTAGTGAGTACCTCTGTGTATGTGGGTTTATGTGTCTTGACCTTATCTTGTGTGAGAGCAGAGTTGCATGTTCTGACAGCCTGCTGTATGTCTTGTATATTGTTATGTGAGAGGACTGATTCTAATTTCATGGTATGGTTACATCTCTCATATGCTGCATTTGTTTGCATTAGGAAAAAGTAGTTGCCAGTATACATAAGGCAATTACTACATTGCCTCAGGATGCCCATATCAGTCAGGGTGGCTGGAAAAGTGGTGGGAAACTCTCCATCCATTATAACAGGTATGTATTATAGTAACTAGTGGGGGTGGACTAGATGGACCAGGGCCATACCTCTCAACCTCTTAGAACAGGAAATCTGGGCAAAGCCTTAAATAATGGGGGGATAAAGGCCTAAAATAGGGACAATTTTTAAATATTGTTCTTACTAACTCAAAAAGTTGATAGAATAACTAGTTTTGCATTAGCATGAATTGTCTGAGGGGTATGAAGTCAATCTCAAATGTATGTCTATTTTCTGAGTTCAATCCTCAATGACTTGCCAGAAAACCACAGCTTTATTGAGAAACAGACCAAAATATGAGACAAAAATCTGGACATTCTGTGAAAGATTGTACAGATGAGAGGTATGACCAGGGTTTGCTTGTGAGACAAACAAAGGCAGCTATTCTATGGAGGGCTAAGGGAGGAAGACTGCAGCAATGCCTCAGAATGTGCAGCTGAGTTGTTCGCTAGGTAGCATGCACAACTGCATTGAGCATAGAGATGCAGTGGAGCTTAGGAGAGCTCTCTGGCAGATATCGAGGGAAAATTCTGTTCCTAAGCATTTGCATCTATACACAGCAGTGCTACACCCCGGTGTGCAGCTAACTCACCAGCATGAATCTTAAACACAAGCAAAGTTAAACATTTTTAACACAAATTAACCAATAAGAAGGCCCCAATGCAAATGTGTTCTGGGCTACATACTTCTGCTGCAAGGCTGCAGGAGGGCCTTCTTAATGCTGAATGATTGACTTTAGTGCTCAATTTATGCCAAAAAGCCTAGATTCAGCAAATCTGAATTTAATCTATACTATGAAATACATAATTACTAGAAATTCAAAGTGCAGTAAAAACAGCAAAAAATAAGACCACAATGGGCAAATGATGAAAAAAATATTTTTTTATCTTGTCATGATATACTGCACCTGCCAAAGCTGCATTTATTAAAATAAATACTGATTTCAAATTTTATTTTATTTTTTTTATCTGTGTCTGCCATCATGGGAGAAGACATCCTGATTTCTTTGGAGAGCTGAAGTTGTCCCATAATGCACAGATTCTGAGAACATGTAGCCTTACCATTTGTTTTCGGACTAGACCTCCATTCATTGTAGGTGCAGCTGAATTCCACGCTATTTTGGGCTTATCACCGTATTAAGGGCATAGTGTACTTTCTTAACTGTAGGCCAGCTGCCCCCCACCCTCCTCCCATTCACAAGCTGGCATTTCTTGTAATCTTTAATTACAAAACTCCTTAATATACAGTCACAAACCCTTTTAGTAGTTGTCCCTAACTACCAGCTAAGCTAAACACACTAAAGTTAACATAACTACAAATACCTAGCACAAGGTTTGTGAATTGACTAAGCACACTGTAGGCAATAAAGATATTACTTTTGTTATGTAATGTCCTAGATATATTCAAAAAGAAAACAAACACAGAAAGGCAAGGTACCTTCTCTCCAAACAGACATACCTACAACCGGTCTATGGATCGCGTAATTGTTTTTTTGTCTGATTCACTCCTACCCAAGGCCAGCCCCTGCTCCAGTTAGTCATTACACTTTACAACACCCCCACCTCCAATATGGTCTCCGCAAAGGTGATTTAAACCTGTGGTGCCATCTTGGATTCCCAAAGCAGCAGTTTGTAACCCTTCAGTCTTCAGTATACCTTGCAGTAAGTGCTTATTCTTTCTGAAACAACAGTTACAAAGTTATTATAATATTTCAAGTATTTCTAGTATCCTGTCTCTGTTGTTTCTCTTAGAACAGAAAGTGGTTTGAGACAATTGTTTAATATTTTGTAGTATGATGTTTTGTTTTTACAGCCTGTTAGTTTTTTGCTTAGCATTCCCACGTAATATCTAGCAGTGTGGCCCTAAGCAATCTATCTGTGATGTACTATGTCTCTGTTGCTCTAACATGTATTTTGTAGCTGTTTCTGTAAAATAAATGCAACTTTAGTGGAGTCTCACAGGAAACTATCTGTATTTTGCGTATTTATTGCTGTGATCTTACGAAAAGCAACCTTAAGTCTGTTTCATTGAAAATGTTTGAATCATAAATAGCAAACTAATGTGTTTTTAGGCCTATGTTTGGAGGGCTAAGTTTTCTAGGCTTGCAAGGCATTTAAAACTATATTAACGCATAGTACACTGTCAAGTGAACTATTGGGAGTGTTTCTCTTCTCCTCCTGTTTAGCTAATATGTGGCTGGTGACTCCTGTACTGTTTTCTTAGACCTGCATGCTATATTATATACACCATGTGCACATACTAATGTTGGTATATCACATGTGGGCAGTTTATCGCATATTAGCATTTATTCATTGGTATGCTTTACACTTCTACTAAATGTTAGGATTGCACATGCTGTACTATGTCTCTGTTGCTCTAGCATCTATTTTGTAGCTGTTTCTGTAACATAAATGCGACTTTAGTGGAGTCTTGCAGGAAACTATCTGTATTTTGCTTATTTATTGCTGCAATCATATGAAAAGCCACCTAAAGTCTGTTCATTGAAAACAGATTGCTATTTATGATTCAAGCAATGTGTTTTTAAGCCTATGTTTGGATGGCTAAGATTTCCAGGCTTGCAAGGCATTTAAAACTGTATTAACTCATAGTACACTGTCTAGTGAATTATTGGGAGTGTTTCCCTTCTACGGTTTAGCTAATATGTGGCTGGTGACTCCTGTTCTATTTTCTTAGACCTGCATGCTATATTCTATATACCATGTGCACATACTAATGTTAGTATAGCATATGTCGGCAGTTTATCGCTATGTTTATATATTTTTTATTATTTTTTATAATTTTTTACTATGTATTTGGAGCTTTTCTCCCTGGGCCTCTGCTGAAAATGGTGACTTGTGTCCAGTCGGACTAACACAGTAAACAAATGGAAAATGATAAATAAAATAAATAGTATTGCTCTGGTCTATTTGTGCTGCATTTATTCATTGGTATGCTTTACACTTTTACTAAATGTTAGAATTGCACTCTACCCTGATAGTAATCTTTTTTTTTTCATATTTCATGCTTGCATTTCTCAGCTATGATATTCTGTCTCTCCTGTACTTCCCTGTATCATAGGTTGGTACTAGGCTATCTGCCCTAGGGCCTATACAAGCCTAGCCATAACAATTCCCTGGCTATTTCTTCCCACAATATTTACTTCCCTGGATCCCTGTCTAGCAGGGCGACTGACGTGATTCCTGGGGTGAATTTCCTATCTCCCATCCAATCGTCAAGGTTCCAAGAAGGTCAAAGAGGTGTTCTGCTTGACATGTTGTTCTTCTTTTGGCTTTTCCCAGTAAGGGGTCGCCACAGTGGAACTCCGGTCCACTAATGATTGGCAGTAGATTTTTACGGTGCCAGCCCGATGCCCAACCTTCAATGAAGGCATGCCCATTCACGCATGTCTTTTGAACACCACTCGATCACGGAGAGGACATGCAGACTCCACACAGAAGGTGCTCCAGCCGAGAATCGCACAGGAGAACCTCTTGCTGTGAGGCAACAGCGCTACCACTGCACCACCGCGGTTTGTATGGGCAGTCTATTCCAGAGTCTGGGGAGTCTCTGGGTCAGGAACCTATCCCTCCAGAATGTTTTGTTCATTGTGATGACAAGGTTGAGATCCCTGGAGTGTGTGGCTCTGAGGGATTGGGATTTCTTTAAGTGCAGCATGTCCAGCAGCTCTGGGTTTGACATGGCCTTGTATGCTAAGCAGAAATTGCCTCTGAGTAGACGATATGCGACAGAGTATAGGTGGAGTTTTTTTAGACAATCAGCATAGGGCATCTGCTTTAGGCCTGTGATTCTTTTAGTGAGGTATTTCTGCAGCCTTTCCAGTTGTTGCAGATGTCTTGAGGGGTACATACTAAACGGGGCTTTGTATTCTATAGTGGGTCTAATGAGGGATGAGTACAGTGGGAAAATTACCTCCTTTTTCTGGATGATAAGCCCTTAGTGATGAGGTGTGCCACATAGAAGGATTTTCCTGATTGTTTTAGAGATGTGGTTATCGAAGGTGAGACCACTGTCCACCTGTGTCTCTAAGTCTCTTATCACACTTTCTGTGTTTAGTGTACTGCCACCTATATGGTAATTCATGGGTGCATGTTTTTTCCCAAAGGGGATAACTATACATTTCTTGGCATTGAGCTTGAGTCCATGGCTCTGGCACCTAGCATCTGTTTCTGTAAGGCACTTTTGTAGAATATCCACATCATTTGGGGATTCAATAATGGCTCCCAGTTTGCAGTCATCTGCGAACTTTGTTAGCCTGAGTCCCTTAGTGTTGGCCTGTACGTCAAAGAAGTAGATGCCAAACAAGAGCTGTCCCATGACCAAACCCTGAGGTTCTCCACTTGTCTGGAGCTGGATTTGGAGTCTGCTACTTTTACAGTGTGGGTTCTGTCAGTAAGCCATTTGGCAACCCATTGAATGACATAGGGATTAATGCCCAGCTTAGTAAGTTTATCTATGATTCCAGAGTGGGGGATGGTGTCAAAGGCCTTGGTGAGGTCCAGATAGGCAGTGTGGACCGCCTTACCCTCATCCACAGCTTTGTTGACTGATTCAAAGAAGTCAGTCAGGTTCAGGAGACAAGGTCAGCCCTTAACAAACCCAAACTGGGTGGGGTCCAGTGTTTGAAGGTTGCCAGTGTCTTTGTTTATAAGTTCCATGATAATACGTTCCATGGCCTTGCAGATCAGGCTTGTCAGACTGATGGGGCAATAGTTCCCAGGATCCAAGGTGGATCTCCCTTGTGGAGTAGGATACCTGTAGCTGTGCACCACTCAGTGGCCATGAAGCCTGAGGTGAGGCTGTGATTAAACATGACACTTTGGTGTGGTGCCAGTTCATTTTGTAGTTCATGTAGTACACCGCCCGGGATGTCATCTGGTCCCATGGATGCCGTATTCTTATCTTTGGAGAGTGCGTTTTTTTTACCTGTGTGATCGTTATTACTGGAATTTGGCAATTTTTCAGTATTGAGATGGGCCCTTTAGGGGGTGAGAGGGGTGTGAAGTTGGCACTGAATCGATCTGCCAGGATATTGGCAATATCCTTGAGATCAGTATATTTAATGCCTTTCTGTTGTAGCTCAGAGCAGATCAACTTCTTTAGTGACCCTGCAAACTGCAGCTGTTTCTTACTCTCCATTCTTATTTTTATATTTCCACAGCCCCTGCGAAAGGTTTGCTTAGCTGTTACCCTCCTACTGATTCACGGCAGTTTTTACCTGCAACTTCATGAACCTGGCCACTAAACAATAAAAGGAAACAATCATCCTGAAAGAAAAAGTACTACAAAAGCATTGTAGGTGCACCTGAATTCCACAATATTTTGGGCTTATTACTGTATTAAGTACATAGTGTACTTTAACTGTAGGCCAGGAATGCCAGCTGCCCCCCCATTCACAAGCTAGCATTTCTTGTAATCTTTAATTACAACACTCCTTAATATACAGTCACATACCCTTTTAGTAGTTGTTCCAGACTCCAAGCTAAGCTAAACACACTAAAGTTAACATAAGTGCAAATGCACAGCACAAGGTTTCTGGATTGGCTAAACAGCACATTGTAGGCAATACAGATGTTACTTTTGTTCTGTATGATCTTGCATATATTCAAAAGAAAACAAACACAAAGATGCAAGGTACATTTTCTCCAGACATACCCAAAACAAGTCTGTGGATTGAGTGATTGTTTTTTTGTCTGATCCACTCCTACCCAAGGGCAGCCTCTGCTCCAGTTAGTCATTACACTTTACAACACCCCCTCCCCCTCCTCCAATATGGTCTCAGCAAATGTGATTTAAACCTGTGGTGCCATCTTGGATTCCCAAAGCAGCTGTCTGTACCCCTCCAGCCTAAAGTATACCTTGCAGTAAGTGCTTATTCTTTCTGAAACCACAGTTGCAAAGTTATAATATTTCAAGTATCCTGTCTCTCCTATGGTTTGAGGCAATTGTTTAATATTTTGTACTATGATGTTTTGTTTTACAGCCTGATAGTTTTTTTGCTTAGTATTCCCACATAATATCTAGCGGTGCGGGCCTAAGCAATCTGTCTGTGCTGTACTGTCTTTGTTGGTCTAACATGTATTTTGTAGCCATTTTTGTAACATAAATGCGACTTGAGGAGCAACTATCTGTATTATGCTTATTTATTGCTGCAATCTTATGAAAAGCCACCTTAAGTCTGTGTCATTGAAAATAGTTTGCTATTTATGATTCAAGCAATGTGTTTTTAAACCTATGTTTGGAGGGCTAAGACTTAAGTTTGCAAGGCATTTAAAACTGTATACACTGTCTAGTGAACTTTTGGAAGTGTTTCCCTTCTTCTGTTTAGCTAATATGCTACTGGTGACTCCTGTAGTGTTTTCTTAGACCTGCATGCTATATTCTATATACCGTGTGCACATACTAATGTTAGTATAGTATATGTGGGCAGTTTATTGCATATTAGTATTGCTCTGGTCTGTTTGTGCTGCATTTATTCATTGGTATGCTTTACACTTCTACTGACTGTTAGAATTGCACTTTATCCTGATAGTAATGTTTTTATTTCATGCTTGCATTTCTCAGCTATGGTATTCTGTCTCTCCTGTACTTCCCTCCAGCTTCTTCAGTGACCCTACTAACTGCAGCTGTTTCTTGCTCTCCATTCTTATTTTTAGATTTCCACAGCCCCTGTGAAATGTTTTCTTAGCTATTCCCCTCCTACTGGTTCATGGCAGTTTTTACCTGCTCTAGCAACTTCATGAACCTGGCCACTAAACAATAAAAAGAAACAATCATCCTGAAAGAAAAATGACTACAAAAGCATTGTATGTGCACTTGAATTCCATAATATTTTGGTCTTATCACTGTATTAAGTGAATAGTGTACTTAGCTAACTGTAAACCAGGGACGCCAGCTGCCCCCCCCCCCCCATTCACAAGCTAGCATTTCTTGTAATCTTTAATTACAAAACTCCTTAATATACAGTCACATACCCTTTTAGTAGTTGTTTCTAACACCTAGCTAAGCTAAACACAGTAAAGTTAACATAAGTGCAAATACACAACACAAGGTTTCTGAATTGGCTAAAGAGGACATTGTAAACAATAAATATATTACTTTTGTTCTGTAAGGTCTTCCCTATATTCAAAAGAAAACAAACACAGAAGGCAAGGGACCTTTTCTGCAAACAGACATACCTACATTGTTATTTTTTTTTTGTCTTATTCATGCCTACCCAAGGCTAGCCACTGCTCCAATTACTCATTACAGTTTACACCCCCCCCCCCATCCAATATGGTCTCAGCAAAGGTGATTTAAACCTGTGGTGCTTTCTTGGATTCCCAAAGCAGCTGTCCATACCCCTCCAGCCTTCAGTATACCTTGCAGTAAATGCTTATTCTTTCTTTAACAACCGTTCCAAAGTTATTATAATATTTCAAGTATTTCTGCTTTTTGTCTTTTTAGTTAAACCCACATAAATTCATCTATAAGCCCACAAACACCCAGAAGTAAATTATCACCTGGACTGCTTTGCCCTGCACTAACGTACAGCACTGTGAAGCCGGAACCTAAATTAGCCCAGCTAGGACAAATACATCACCTGTCTAGCTACAGAACAACTGGAGTGTAGGTTATTCTCCTATATTTTGTACACTGTTTTAAAAGGTATTGACTGTAAGGTAAGAGGCTAGCACACTACTGGACTCCCCTATCACAGCTCACATCCAACTGAACAATTATCCAGCTTCCCCTGTACTCTTTCAGACTCTATAGGAACTCTGCTTACTCCAGTGTACAGGGTATCGAACATAGTGACCTGGACAGGTTGCAATATACTGATTTATTTTTGTGCTTGCAGTCAGCCTCGGGTCATCCCGCTCTGTTTGCCATGTGGGCTCACTCTGCTCTTCTACCTTACCCCCATTCCCAACCACTGCTGCTTTCACTAGATTTATACCTATCAAAGCCTTCCAATATTTGCCATACTCACACTCCAACCCCACCTTTCACATTATCAGATAGTTGACCACACTCATCTACACACACACACTCACCTTCCTTTTCCCTTCCTCAATAAAATAAAATAAAATAAATCTCCTTCCTTAATAACAAAAAACTTAAAAAAAAATGTATATCATCTCTGCGTCACTGCTTGTAGTTTTCTACTCCCTCAAGTCATACTAAACACCATTACCAGGCAATCATTCACCTCCCTCCCAAACCTCCTTTTTGGCCCATCATAATAGTCCACATTACACTCCCATATCTCTCTTCTCTGCCAGCCCAGCCATACAGACTACCACATTAAGAAAAGCTTACCTCTATCTACATCATCCCACACCTATGAAAAACACAATAAACTACTACACAAAGTTACCAAGTTAATATCACACCGTATCAATCACTTAAACCTCTCCAGTGACATACACCCAAATACCCCCCAAATCAATTAAACAGCTCCACCACCATTGACCAGGTCTATTACACCAGAAATATAAAAATTCCCTTCTCCTCCTTAATATAATTAAATGCAAGAAGTATTGGAAACAAAGTCCATGACCTGCATGCCTTGCTCCCCCACCATTCCCCAGATACAGTAATACTTACAAAAACTTGGCTCAAACCCAGCAATAACAATGATGAAATTGTAACTCCCAGATTCAACATTATATAAAAAGACACAGTATCCAAAAGGAGTGGAGGGGTAGCTATCCTATTTAAAGACCACCTATTGGTTGACTGCCTACAACTAAGCATCCCCAACTTTGACAATGCAGAACTTATCTGTACCAAATTGACACTTAACCCCCCAAAAAATTAACATCATAGGTTGTTATATCCCACATGGGAACAACATTTCCATACTAGAGGATTTTCTATACTGGGCCTGTAATTCCCTCCCACAGGAAACTATCCTAATGGGAGGCTTTAATATTGACTGGCTCAACTGTTCCTCAAACCACAACATCACATATCAATCTACATGGGTTCACCCAACTTATCACATCTCCTACCAGGATTGACAAATCCTCCAACTGACACTCTGTCCTAGACTGGATCTTAGTGAACAACACATCCCTGTCAACCTAGTCAGGCTGCCTCTCTGATGGTCTGAGTGACCATCTGCCAACTTTTCTACTAAGATCCCGTACTCTGGCTGGTCAACCTACTGGCTAATTAGAAGTAAAAAAAACTTAAACCCAAGCAAGTTCATCTCTTCACTAAATAGCTACAACTGGGAATCACTCAGACAGCTTCCCCTTGAAGATGCAGTCAACTCCTTCAACACCACCTACCTTGACATACTAAACTGCCACACACCCTCTCAAGCAATCATAGTCAAATCTAACTATGCACCCTGGCTTAATAAGGAATGCAGATCCTTACTCAAGGCCAGAGATAAAGCATGGGAACAGTTCCACAAACACAAAACCCCATCAACAAGACAAAGATTCCTAGAACTGCGAAATAAAGCCAAGAAATTAGTAAGATCAGACAAAACCAACTACTACCATAATATCCAGGGCCACAATTAATAATATACTTCTACCAGGCAAATCAGCTACTCCTACCCCATCAGCCATCAATCCTGACAGCTTAGCAACACAATTCAATAAATAATTTACTGAAACTATCCAAATGCATGCTAATTCTGACACTGTCTCCACCACTCCAACCCCACCCACAGCCCAACAAAGCACCAACTCCCAAAAATAGCTGCAACCTCTTTACATTCCACCCAGTGTTTGTTGATACCACAAGAAAACTACTAAGAAAACTAAAACCTACCACATTAGCCACCGACAACCTCCCATCAGAATTTCTGCAAATCTCAGCAGATGCGTTAGCATATCCAGTAGCCATACTCCTAAACAGATCATTATCAGAAAACATGCTCCCAAGTATTTGGAAAATCTCACGCATAATATCCTTACATAAGGAGGTAACTCAACTGAACTCACTAATTATAGCCCAGTTGCCATCCTGCCTCCCTTATCTAAAATCCTAGATAGGACTATACACACTCAATTAATGACTTACCTTGACACAAATAAACTATTGTCAAACACCCAACATGGTTTCTGCCCCTCTCACAGCACTACTACAGTCCTTATGTCCTTCTCAAATGCAGTGAACCACTATAGAAACAGAGGAATGTTTGTATCTGCTACATTGTTAGACTTGTAAAAGGCCTTTGATATGGTCATTCATGATAAACTCATCAGCATTCTCTCCTCCCTAAATCTCAGTAACTCCACTATCACATGGTTCAGACATTACCTATCAGGATGACAGCAGGCTGTCCCGTGGCAACAACAACTTTACCCTCTTCTCCCTGTTAACTTAGGGGGGGTTCCACAAGACCCCATCCTTGGACCTCTACTCTTCACCAACCAACTTCACAATGCCACACTACAAACCACTGTGATACAATATGCAGATAACTCTATGCAAATCTGCACAGCTTCCTCCCTTCATGACCTCCACACCACAAACCAAGACTCCTTCCTGTCCATAGAAACATGGCTCAGCAACTCCCAACTCATACTAAACCCCAACAAAACAAAGCTCCTTCTCCTCAACAAAAGTGATCCCTTCCTCCCAAACTTTCACCATCCTATCAAAAAATAAAACCACCATCACCCCTCTGACGATTGGGGAGAGATGGGCGAAAGCTGACAGCCTAGTCAAATATAATTTGATATATAATTCTGGCATTTGTAAATAAATGTAAAATACAGGCATGTTTTCTTCAGTGGAAAAGAATACTGTGAAATGTGGAACTGCAAAATATGTGACAACATTGCACTCTACTGGCCCAGTGAAGCATGTTGTGACCCTTTCATGTTAGAATTCGGTTCCAGTGAGTCTGGATGAAGGTATCATGCCCATTGTTTTAAGGCTAAAGTTTATGACCAGAATTTAGATGTGGAATGTGCTTTATTGCTATGGTTTCTGTTAGAGTATACATGTAAAATTACTTATATTGTTGTAAGTTTATGAGCAGGTGTTAGATTGCTAATAATGCAGTCTGTGGCCTGAGAACTCCAGACTAAGTGTCAAAAATGTAATTTGGGAGGGTCTTAGAGACATGTTTGTTAGTAAAGTTTAAATACTATTTCCCATGAGACAAAGCATTTTGATCTTGGATATCTAACTCAGTACTCTGCCTTATACTCATATGTAAGTTTTAGCACTGTGATTTCTTGTAGGAATAGTTAAAGCTAGTAAAGATTAATTAGGTATTTTTCTTTGAAATCAGACCTGTCCTACTGTATTATTTTAAGTTTCTGTGTGATCTATGAACTCTTAGATATCTCTGAGATGTAGTAGTTTTGTCTTGTTTTAATTATTTATTATTAAATATTTTAAAACCTTCTACCTGTGGCTGGTTTATGTAGAGATAAAATATGCTTTAGAGTACATTATATATTGATAGAGTTTACTGTCTAAGCCCTTCCAAGAAGCCTAGACTGAATAATCACATTACCATTGGATAATAATATTGCACAGTAATAATTGGACACCCTTTTAAGGGCCTTTTAGTAGCTGATATTATTAGCTGGGTGTTGGCAGGGATTATTACTGTATGGTCTGGGTAAAGGGGCACAGCTGGGGAATCTGTGTCAACCTTCCCAGGAGTGTCTGTGAAGTTGTGTAAATACTTATCTCAGTGTGTGTGTGTTGTGTCAGCTACTTGGGCAGGGACATGGAGCACTTGTTGGACAGAGAGAGTGCTGGAGGTTTTAGCTTGCCCAGCTAGGCTGAGACCTGGACACTATAGCTGTGTCAGTGGGGAGTCTTATTGGGGACCTGGTGAGCAAGGGAGCAACCAGCTCCAGATTTACTGTGATCTCTGTGTGCACTTAAGGGAAATTGTACTTTACTGTGTGTATTAGTTATCCTTTCCTCTTCTATGAGATGACCTCCCTGGTGTTAGTGGTGAGGACTGAGGCTCCTTGATTGCTGGGCCAGGGCATGGTCATCACACATGTTTGGCAGTGGTGGGATCTACTTCATACACTAATTGGCTTGTAGTGGTGTAAGTAGAGCAAATTACTGTAGCTTATGTACAGTGATCTCTAAAAGTGTTTTATACTCTAAAACAGCCACATAGTGTATAATCAGAGTTCAGATCACAATTGTTTTATTTCTTTTGTTAGCTTAGTGTTAGTCAGAGTGAGCAGGCAGCATGTCAGCAGAAGAGTATGGAAAGCTGACATGGAGCCAGCTGGTCTGCGATGTGCCAGGCTAGGGGACTGGTGCATGGAAACCTGACTAAAGCAGACCTGTTTGCAGCCTTGGTTACAGCTGCATCAGAGAACAGCAACCTGGAGGACAATCAGACTGACAGTGGAGATACAATATCCTCAGAGAATGGACAGCTCAACCTTTCTGCACTGGACTTAAAAATTCAGCTGGAGCTAAAGAGACTTGAGTTGGAGGCCAGGTGTATGGAACTAGAAGCAGCTGAGAAAATGAGAAATCTACAAGCTGAGGAAAATGAACAGCAGAGGAGGCATGAGAGGGAAATGCTGACTCTTCATCAGAGTCATGGAGGTAATGGGGAAGGGAGAAACCGGACCCCAGAAGCACTAAAGGTCAGTAAATTTCTTCCACAGTTTAAAGAGGGGGATCATTTTTATAACTTCATTCATATGTTTGAGCAGGTATGTAAACAGTACGAAGTTGACCAAGGGCTCTGGGTATGGTTCCTGACCCCCCCCCTTACTCCATGGTAATACTGTAACCTCTTTAGCAAAAATGAATACTGACTGTTTTGATTATACTGCTGTGAAAATACACTTGTTGGAATGTTTTAAGCTAACATATGAAATGTATAGGAAACAGTTTTGTGAGCATAGATGCAAGGCAGATGAAAATGTATGTGAATATGTTGCTGAACTGAGCACTTATTTTCCCAGCTGGGTGAGTGGATGTCAGGTACAACATTTGAAGGGCTGGCAGACATTTTGGTAAGGGAACAAGCCCTTAGCACTTTGCCTGAGGACATGAGGATCTGGTTAGCTGATACAGTGTGCTTCTTCAGAGGAGTTGGGGAAGAAGGGAGACCTATACCTAGCAAGCAGGGCAGCCCTGCACAGAAAAGAGACCCCTAGTACTGCTCATGGGACTAAAGGAACCCATGGTGGGCAGCACAGACTGCCCCAACAGAATCTGCCAGTAGCAGGGGAAGCCACTAGTACAGGTACATGTCCAGGATCTAGGGTTAAATGTTTTGAATGCAACCAATGGGGCCATTTGGCATACAGATGTCTATGGAGGCAAGGTGGGGAACCAAAGGTGAGGGAGCCAGTAAGTGGGAAAGATTAAATGCCAATAGTATGTTGTCTTGAGACAACAGAGGTATGGAACTACCATCCTGCAGATGTCCTGAGAGGGAAGGATTTGGATGAGGCAGTACTATGTACTTATGCAGTTACATGTAGTGAGGCTATGAGAAAAGCATGTGGGTCTGGTAGCCTGGGGAGACCCAGACAGACTGCACACTTGCAGCCAGGACTGCTGAGGTGGTTACTTGAGGGAACTGCTCTGTAGCAGAGAAACTGAATGTGAGCCACAGCTGCTTGCTTGTGGGTACTGATGTTCCCTTGGACAGGGTAACTTCAAAGGTAGAGGTGAGTAGTAGTTCCCAGTCTGACAGTAAGGCACTGCTGTCAGAGGATGCCAGACTTCCTGTGGAAGGGGAGCTGGGAAGGGTTACAAGGAGAGACTTGAGCCTGGCTCAGCTCTCAGACCCTACATTGCAAGGCCTGAGGCAGGTAGCCAGGGAGGTACCTGATTCTCAAGGGAAGGGGGAATCTGTATACTGGAACAAAGGGTTACTGTACAGAGAGTGGACCCCTGTGGAAAGGCTAGAAGGTGAGAGAGTACAGCAGTTGGTAATGCCTAGAGCTTCCCATCTGGCACTTCTAGCCATAGCTCATGATATTCCCTTTGCAGGTCATATGGGCATAAAACATACAAAGAGGCATATTATGCAAAACTTCTATTGGCCTGGAATTTCCAGAGATGTAACAGGGTACTGCAGGACGTGTAAAAAGTGCCAAAAGGTAGGCAAGGCAGGAGACAAGGTGAGAGCTCCTTTGATGCCTTTGCCTGTGATTGAAAAGCCATTTCAGAGGGTAGCTATGGATATTGTGGGTCCTCTGAGTACCCCAAGTTCCACAGGGAAAAAGTATATCCTAGTGTTTGTAGATTATGCTACACGATACCCTGAGGAAGTGGCTTTGTCCTCCATTGAGGCTGAGAAGGTGGCACATGCTTTGCTAGAGATTTTCAGCAGGGTAGGTTTCCCAAAGGAAATACTGTCTGACAGAGGTGCCAATTTTATGTCAGACCTGCTGGCTTGTCTGTGGAAGTCCTGTGGCGTGAAACACATGAAGACCACCCCCTACCTTCCCCAGACTAATGGTTTTGTTGAGAGGTTAAACTCTACAATCAAGTCTATGCTATGGGCATTTGCAGACCAGTTTAAGAGGGAGTGGGACAAATATTTGCCCCATCTGTTGTTTGCTTACAGAGAGGTTCCCCAGGAATCCACAGGTTTTTCACCCTTTGAGTTGATGTATGGGCATAGGGTTAGTGGACCTCTAGATTTAATTTGAGATGAGTGGGAAGGTGAGTGTGAGTCTCACAAGGAGTCTGTTGTGGCATATGTCCTGAACCTCAGGACAAGGCTCAGGGAACTCATGGGCCTGGCCCAGGAGAACCTGGTAGAAGCCCAACAACAGAAAAAAGGTGTGGTATGACAGGAATGCTGGAGCTAGAGAATATGCTGTAGTGCAGCAGGTTATGGTTCTCATTCCTGTCAGACACAACACGTTGCAGGCAGCTTCAGAGGGACCCTACAAGGTGGTAAAAAAGGTAAGTGATGTTAACTACATGGTGGAAGTGCTAGGCAGATGGCAGGGGCACAAATTGTATCATGTTAACATGATGAAACCTTACCATGATAGGGAGGCCCTTGTGCTGAGCATTTGCAGTAGCTTGCAGGAGGAGTCTAAGAGAGATCTTGTGACTGATCTCCTCAGTGAGGCTCGGGCTGACACCTCAGTGGAAGGGGTAGCAATGTCCCCAGCAGCTATCTCCTACCAAGGTTTGAGAAATCCGAGCAGTGTTGCAGGAGTTTGGGGGCACATTCACTGGGAAACCAGGGAGCACCCATCTGGTGCAGCACCATGTGGATACAGGACCCCAAAGACCTATTAGGCAGACCCCTTATAGGGTGCCTGAGAGAGTCAAACAGACTCTGAGGCAAGAGGTACAGGAGATGTTGGAACTAGGGGTGATTCAGGAGTCCAACAGTTCCTAGGCCTCCCCAGTGGTACTGATGCCAAAGAAGGATGTCAGCACCAGGTTCTGTGTGGATTACAGGAAATTAAATAGTCACACAGAGGCAGATGCTTACCCCATGCCTAGGACAGATGAGGCCCTAGAGCAGCTGGATGGGACTAAGTATCTTACAACCATTGATCTTACAAGGGTTACTGGCAGCTGCCCTTGACTCCCAGTGCTAGAGAGAAGTCAACCTTTGTGACTCCATTTGGCTTGTATGAGTTCTCAAAGATGGTCTTTGGGATGAAGAATACCCCAGTGACTATCCAGAGGCTGACAGATCATATCTTAGCAGGAGCAGGAGGGTTTGCCCTTGCCTACATGGATGATATTGCTATCTACAGCCATTCCTGGCAGGAGCACCTTCAGCATGTTGGGGAGGTGCTGAGCAGATTACAGAGGGCAGGGTTGACCATTAAACTGATCAAATGTCAGGTGGGTATGGCAGAGGTCTCCTACCTAGGACATAGAATGGGGAGTGGTAAGATAAGGCCAGAACCTGCTAAAGTGGAAGCTATTCAGGCACGGCCTGCACATGTTACCAAAAAGTAGGTGAGGGCATTCTTGGGGACAGTAGGGAGAAAGTTTGTTCCCAATTATGGTACCATAGCTGCTCCCCTCACAGACCTGACAAGGAAGAATAGGCTATATAAGGTAGTGTGGATCCCAGCATGTGAGCAGGCATTTCAGAAGCTTTGGGCGGACCTCCTGTGTTAGCCAGTCCAGACTACAGCCAAGACTTTGTTGTGCAGGTGGATGCTTCAAACTATGGGGTGGGGGCTGTACTTAGTCAGATTTCTTCAGAGGGAGAAGAGCACCCAGTGGTTTATCTCAGTCATAGGCTCCAACCCAGGGAGGAATGCTATGCAGTGGTAAAAAAGGAATGTCTAGCCATAGTGTGGGCACTACAAAAACTTCAGCCTTATCTGTATGGAAGAAAGGTCACTGTGATGACAGATCACAACCCTCTAACATGGTTAAACAGAGCCAGTCAGCAAAATGCCAAGTTGCTAACATGGAGTCTGGGGTTGCAAGCATATATGTCAGTGCAGCACTGCAGTGGGAGTAGCAATGCCAATGCAGATGGGGTCTCAAGACAGAGAATGGGGTGCGGTGCACCCAGATAGACCTGACACACTCAAGCAATGTTTCTCATGGGGCACTTAAAAAACTTGCTTGAGTTCACGGGAGGGGGAGCAATGTGACGATTGGGGAGAGATGGGCGAAAACTGCCAGCCTAGTCAAATAGAATTTGATATATAATTCTGGCATTTGTAAATAAATGTAAAATACATGCATGTTTTCTTGAGTGTAAAAGAATACTGCGAAATGTGGAACTGCAAAATATGTGACAACATTGCACTCTACTGGCCCAGTGAAGCATGTTGTGACCCTTTCCTGTTTGAATTCGGCTCCAGTGAGTCTGGATGAAGGTTTCATGCCCATTGTTTTAAGACTAAAGTTTATGACCAGAATTTAGATGTGGAATGTGCTTTATTGCTCTGGTTTCTGTTAGAGTATACATGTGAAATGACTTGTATTGTTGTAAGTTTCTGAGCAGGTGTTAGATTGCTAAATAATGCAGTTTGTGGCCTGAGAACTCCAGACTAAGTGTCAAAAATTATGTAGTTTGGGAGGGCCTTAGAGACATGTTTGTTAATAATGTTTAAATACTATTTATCACAAGAGACTGAAAGCATTTTGATCTTGGATATCTAACTCAGCACTCTGCCTTATGCTCACATGTAAGTTTTAGCACTGTGATTTCTTGTAGGAATAGTTAATGCTAGTAAAGATTAATTAGGTATTTTTCTTTGAAATCAGACCACTCCTACTGTATTATTTTAAGTTGCTGTGTGATCTATGAACTCTTAGATATCTCTGTGATGTCGTAGTTTTGTCGTGGGTTTTAATTATTTATTATTAAACATTTTTAAAACCTTCTACCTGTGGCTGGTTTATGGAGAGATCAGTTATGCTTTAGAGTACATTATATATTTATAGAGCTTACTGTCTAAGCCCTTCCAAGAAGCCCAGACTGGATAGTCACATTACCATTGGATAATAATATTGCAGAGTAATAATTGGACACCCTTTTAAGGGCCTTTTAGTAGCTGATATTATTAGCTGGTTGATGGCAGGGATTATTACCATATGGTCAAGGTAAAAGGGCACAGCTGAAGAATCTGTGTCAGCCTTTCCCAGGAGTGTCTGTGAAGTTGTATAAATACTTATCTCATTGTGTGTTTGTTGTGTCAGCTACTTGGGCAGGGACATGAAGCAGTGGTTGGACATAGAGGATACTGGAGGTTTTAGCTTGCCCAGCGAAGCTGAGACCTGGACCCTATAGCTTTGTCAGTGAGGAGTCTTATTGGGGACCTGGTGAGCAAGGGAGCAACCAGCCCCAGACTTACTGTGATCACTGTGTGCACTTAAGGGAAATTGTACTTTACTGTGTGTACTAGTTATCCTTTCCTTGTCTATGAGACGACCTCCCTGATGTTAATGGTGAGGATTGAGGCTCCTTGATTGCTGGGCTAGGGCATGGTCGTCACAACCCCTGCAAATCGTACCAAACTGCTGTATGGAGAAATCGACAACAACTTGAAGTTGGATATATACATCGCACAAACCATTAAGAAGGTCCACAAGAAACTAGGTTTACTTTACAGAAACAAACTATTCCAAACTAGACACTCAAACGTTACTACTGCTCGCATGCATCTCCTATCTTCCCTCCTATATGCCTCTCCAATCCTCAGCAACCTCCGCAAATCTGAACTAACCAAACTCAAAGCGTGTTATAATAAAATTGCCAAGTTTGCCACTGATGCCCCATACAGAACACATCACTGTACAGCTCTTAAACAACTAGAATGGCTGGAACTTCCTCAGCTACTATGCTTTAATCAGTTAACCTTTGCCTACAAAATATTGCATCAACCAGACAAAAGCCCTGCCCTCCAAAAACTATTACAACCATACATCACTTTCAGACCCCTCAGTTCAAATAACAAATTTCTACTAGACACCACCAAAGCAAATACATCTGGAGAATCACTTTTCTCAAACTACATCCCTAACATATGGTACAAACTGCTCACCCAAATGACTACCTGCTGTTCTTTAGCACAGTTTAAAAAACTCCCAAAACTACATCTGAAAGACTCCTGGCTCTGTTCTTCTAACTGCTCTGGATAGACCTCCAGATTCTCAACTCTACATTTCAAACTAACTTTGTATCTCATTGCCGTCCCAATAAATCCTCAGAGGCATCTGTCCTCTCCTTCTCTCAGGGGTCTCTTTTTCTTCCCAAGCACGACAAATGACTTGTATAGATATGCACATACTTGTACTGTGATGTCTATTTTGTAACTTTTATGTTTGAGACTTTGAACTTGCTTGCAGAAAAGCCTTTTTCTTTTGCAGTGTATATAAATTTTGTTTTTGTGCAAGTCTTATATTGCCTGTAACTGTAACTCAGACATGTAGTTTTATTTAACTGGAGCTTTTCTCCCAAGGCCTCTGTTGAAAAAGGACCTGTGTCCAGTCAGCTTTCCTGGTAAACAAATGTTAAATAAATAAATTAAAATTAATTCACTTAAAATGAAACACGTAAAAAAAATGCCAAGTTTGAGAGCCTACAGATCATGTGTCTGACCGGTTTGCACTGAGTTTTACAAATGTTGGTCCTACTGATGTGCTATACATTCTCTGAAACAATCTTGCAAAAGTGTCAACAAAGTAATGAGATAAAAAAGTATTTTTTACAAGGAGCAGTTTTGCAAGTTTCAGTTCCTGGCCAAGGTATTCCTCCCATCTCCCCTCCTTCAGTGAGCTAGAGTCTTACATTTCCAGCTTGTCTAGATTAAACTAATGTCAACTTTGAATTACAATAGATATCAAACAAATCACTGCCTAGTGTGATGCTACAAACTTTTTCCTCTTTCCTTTTGTTTATTCTCTTCATTTCTGAATACCAAAAAAAAAAAAAAAAAATGCACATCAAGACAGAGTTTAGGCCAAACTATCCATTTCTCAAAATGTGCACAGTAAAATATTCACTTGGACTTGCATTCTGGCTGCTCACATAGTTATCTTTGCATAGTTACTCTGTTGTAGCGTAACCTGAACTATGGTATGTAATGACAAGCTTTACATAACAACAAAACAGTTCTGGGTTTCTTCTTAGCAGTGATGTCCCAAGCCTCTGATTTGAACCAGTACTTTCTGTTACTATTGCTTTATATAGTTTGTCTTAGTCGTATACTTGTAGCATATCTTTCATCCTGTCAGCAACAGACTCATGGAGAAAGCTTCCAAATCAGGTACTTTTGAACATACCACTGATATAGTTGTTCTTCTTTCGGCTTTTCCCAGTTAGGGGTCGCCACAGCGGAACTCCGGTCCGCTAATAATTGGCAGTAGATTTTTACGGTGCCGAGATGCCAGTTCGCCCAACCTTCAATGAAGGCACTTCCATTCATGCATGTCTTCGAACGCCACTTGACCGCGGGGAAGACAAGCAGACTCCACACAGAAGGCACTCCAGCCAAGAATCGAACAGGAGAACTTCTTGCTGTGAAGCGACAACGCTACCGCTGCAAAATAAGACTACATGAATTAGCATTCATTTTCTAAAAAAAGAAGTCTTTAATTACAATGAATGTCATTAGTTATTTATGAGAATTCAACATCTTTTTCAAAAAGTATTATGGATTGTAGTATGTCAGAGCAAAAGTATAAGTCAAAATTTGGGGTACTTGGGGGGGGTACACTGATAAGAGATTTGACACTGCTCAATATGTTCTTCATTGCAGCTACCTCAAATCACACAGACATGTACATACTTCATGACACATGTATTGAAACAGTACCAGCAGCTGTAGCAGTGACATCATGCTCCAAACAGGCACTCAAACAATGTGCTGACAAACACAGGGGGGAATATGTATGTCTCAAGCAATGATGAAATCACTCGGGACCGCACTGAGCACAATTTTACTCTTAATCTCTCCATTTCACGATGGATAACATTCACTCCACGCTTAAAGGCACACTTTCACTTCCCAGAAACCCACAGCCACCCACACCCACACAACATACCAGTCAACTTTGAGGCTTTTCTCACCTCTCTACAAAACACTGCTGTAATGGCTTTGACAAAAATGATTGATGGATGTCAGCTCAGGACTCCCTCCCCAGTCCACTGCACTTACACAAGTGTCCCCCATAGTAGGGCAGCAAGCGAGTGTCAGGCAGTACAGATTTGCACCATAGTTCTTTTACACACAGACACACACACACACTGATGCGTGGTTAATGTGGGCAAATCTGTTTGTTAAATGTCACTACACTGGTTTCCAAACTCAGTCTTATGACACCTGATACCCATTATGTTGTTAGCACTTGTCAGTTCACAGTTGCAAATCTTGCTGTTCATTACACTTTGACTAGTAGACACAGAACACACTCTTACATTATACATGTTGGTGAACAGAGGGGCTTTGACTCCCTCTTCCAGCAACAGTGTTGTAATGGCTAAGAGGTGCAAAAACTATCGGCACATGTCAACTTGAGACATCCCACAGATGTTGCAGCAAACCTACTGCATTGACACCACTATCCCCCAAGTAAAGCTTCAAGACCGTGTCAGTCCAACTTTGCTCCACAGTTCTGTTATTCCATATATGCAATAATCACACACAAACATATATGGATGTGCAGCCTTAAGTTTGTCATGTAAGGAGAGGTATTTTTGGATGTGCATACTCGTTTTGGGTGTTAGAGTATGTACAGTGTCATGACTTATTTTTTGGGGGGTGTGGAAGCCACCTGTGCTATAATGCATGCTTGTGCTGTAGTTTCCATTTTATGTTGCTTAGGGTTACATGAACCAGCATTTTAGCATTGTGACTTTCAATGATTCCCTGACAGTACTTGTGAAATTACAGACAATCAAAGTCACCGAACAAGCACTCTGAAAAAATGTATTAATTACTTGATTGCTATGCGTTTACATTATGTAAATATACTCTTGTTTTCTTAACCTTTCTGCTCTTTTATTATATTCTATATTGGATGCACCAAAACCACCTCTCTCACAATGCAAATAAATCAAAGATTCTACTATTCCCTCCCACAAAGACCCTCTCCTACGATAAAAACAACTTCCAAGTCTATAGTCAAACCAATTCACTTATAGAAGTAGTCCCCTCTGCCAAACTACTTGGCATTGTTGTTGTCTTTCGGCTTTTCCGGTTAGGGGTCGCCACAGCGGAACTCCGGTCTGCTAATGATTGGCAGTAGATTTTGACGAACGCCGAGGTGCCAGCTCGACGTTCAACCTTCTACTTGGCATTACTGTAGATGAACACCTCAAGTTTGATATTCATATTCAACAAAATATTAAGAAAACCTACCAAAAGCTAGGTATGCTGTATAGGAATAATTGCTTTCTCTCTAACTCTACCAGGCAAACTCTGACCTCAACTTATCTTCTTCCTTCCTTATTATACGGACCCCCTCTCCTAACCAACCTGTCCTCCTCTATCACCTCTAAACTAGAAAACTGCTACAACAAAATCTCTAAATTTGCCTCTAAATCTAAAAATACCACCCATCACTGCCTAACCCTACAATCCTGGAATTGGCTTGAACTTCCAAACTACCTAGACTATCTCCAACTCACTACTGCACATAGACTCATATTTCACCCAACAAAATGTCCCACTCTAACTAACATCCTTCCCCCTTATATACCCAACAGAGCTCTCAGATCTGAAAATCAGAACCTAATTACTATCCATAAACCTAAACGTCCTTCTGGCCAACTTCTCCTATTTTTCTCACTAGGCAAAAATGGAATTCCCTTCCCTCCACACTAAGAACCATACCAAACTCAGAAAACTTCAAATCCAGCTATTCAAACACCTGTCCACTAAATGGAAATCTACCTGCCTTCACCCAGCCTAATCCAATGGGGTTCTCACTCTGGTTCCCAAGCTCTACAACTCTCATAGTTATCTTCCTATTTGCCTATCTAAGCTCTCAACAATTTCTATAGTTTCTCTCTAAGCTCTCACCTCCTACAGCTACCCTCACACAGCCCAACCTTGTAAATATTGTAAATAGTATTCTACTGCTGATGAGTGTATGTCAAGCATATTTATATTTTCTTAAAAGGTTTGCATGTAAACTGTTTCCACACCAAACCCATATCTGTTTTCCTCAAATGAAACTGTGTGATCCCTACCTTCAAGCTTAATGAATTTAACTATGCATGATATTGAATGCATTTATGAGTAACTATTCTACATAAGATAATTAAAATTAACTATCATTTGTATCTAAATTGTATAATGCATCTTGGAGCTTTTCTCCCCGGGCCTTCACTGAAAATGGGTCAATTCGGCCCAGTGGACTTCCCCGGGAATCAAATTGCAAATAAATATTCTAGAAAGTATACTCCCCTCACATCTTATCATAATGTTACTAGGCATGCTGATCTCTGTGCCATATGGAGTATATGTTGCCTCGGTAATCCACCCCCATACAATATATATTTAAAAATTTATAAAGGTGACTTTAAGAACTGTAAATTACACAAGGTTTTATTTTTTGGGAAGTTGATATAAATATACAGAAATGTATAATATACATTGTGTAAATTTACCAGATTTGAAATATGAACCATACTTCATGCTCAATTTGTCAAGCCTTTGTCCCTAAGACCCTTCATAATCATCTCTCCTCCTGTGACTTTGAACCATATTTCAGTAACTACACAGACATTTATATATTCTAGAGTGAGGAGATCATGCAAGGATTGGAAAGACAAATCCCCCAGATTTAATAATCTCCATGTAGGCATAGTGTAGAGCCTACACGGAAGATACTGTGGCCGTGCATGTGGTTCCCCCTCGGTAGCACGCCATGTATATTAATGATGGCACATTGCTGAGGGAGAGCCATGGAACATGGTTATTGAATTAGTGTAGGGAGTGTGACTAAGTGTGTCTGCAGATGAGTAACACACTCACTGCACTGTCAAAATGTATTATATCAGTGTATATCTCTTATTCATTTATTTATTTTTTTAAGTTTGCATGGTGCTGCATGCAGCAATTCACACATGCCAGACATCTAAAAATATAAACCAGATGCATTCAATTATGAATTCAAAGGTCAAGTTTAAGCATAGCTGAGTAGGTTTGCACAGCACAGAACAATGCTCAGCAGTGCTTGAACATAGCTGAGAGGTATATGTAAATGTATAGCAGCATTCCACATAGCCAAGTGGATAGACTTATAGCCTACTATCCAGTAGTTGTGGAGTTTGAATACATGGAAAGGAAATTAAGCAATTATTTTTGCAATATAAATGATGTCAATTATTTTCAAATCGTGATCTGCTACACTCAACTAAGCTCTGCTAAGCCATGATGGGCACTGCTTAAACAATCTCTGCTTAAGCACCACTTGACGGTGCTTGGTACTGCTTGGCTGTGCTTAGCTGGTTTGCACAAGCATTGCTGGTTTAAGCACTGCTCAGTTGAGCTGAGCTGGTTTGTGCACTGGTAAGTGACATGCCGCATTTTTAAATATTGCCCAATGGCACATAAGGACAGGAAAAAGGGCTGTATTAAGTCCAATAGTTGGGAATACATCATGATCCATTGGAGTTCTGTCTCTGAAGGATACAATGGCACGTGTTGGAGAGGGTTGTGCTTTCAGGTGCAGCAGTGGGGCATTAAAGAGTCCAGGGTCATGGTCAGACTCCTAGTGCAAAAACATGAAGACCGGCTCATGCAGGGAGGTTACCGGGACTCGGAGTACAAACCAGAAGCCTGGGACCAACTGGCAAAGGACATCACCAGTGTAACTGGTATCCTTCACACAGGTGAGCAGTGTCGTCACCACCATAATGACCTGAAAAGGAGGAAGGGGGCTCTCTTGGACGCTTGGGTCCAAAAATTCTGGGCAGGCAATATTCCATGTGTGTGTAGGTATGTGTTTACCTATGTTTTACCAATATTTAATCTTGCATATCTGCTAAACTGGTATGCATAATGGTGTGCTTCTCTTCCAACAGCTGCAGAAGTGAGCGCTCACAATGTCGAGGCGCACACAGGGCACCTGGCAAGGTTGCACCATGAGTGTAGTGAGTACAGCTGTATTATGCTATCTATAGTCAAATAAGACAGAAAAAGAGTAGAGCATGAGCCATTTATGCACAAAACATATGTAGTACAATAAATGTAGAATTGCAGCTGCATAATACCAACTGTCATGCAAGAAAAACTCAAAACTATTCCAGTAACTGCATGAAGGTATCTGTAATAAACTGTTGTGCAATACTTGTGGAATTAGAGCTGCTATTTCAGTCCAGTAACAATATATTGTGTACACCTGCATTTTATTTAGTAATGTATAGGTTACTTAGTATCTCTGTCATGATTGCATTACATGCATGTGTATTCAACTGTCACTGCAGTGTACTATAACACTGTAGTCCTACTACCAGGTCATGTTTTGTTTCCAGGTGCGCTCTAGGAAAATATCAGTCGGTCAGATTTCAGCAGTGACTCATTAGGTTAGTTTGTTAAATGTTGAAGTACATTTTTTCTACCCACAGACCAGCATTTGAATCCAGTGCTATGAACTAATAAAGATTGCTGAATCAGATATGTTATGCCAATAAATATTCTCTCCACAGGGACTGCTGGTACATGAGTGAGGTAGCCTATATTTTGTGTAATAAATTGTTTATTTAGATTTCACAGACTGTTCAAATCATTACCACTACTTTGTTATTAATGAATAAAATAAAGGAAATATGTTAAATAATAATAAAATATAACAAAATAAAAGAAATTAATAAAAAATATGTACTCTTGGTATGGCTGTATGCCTGGTGTGTCTTGGAAAGGTTGCTGCAGTCAATTACTACATATGACGCACATGGCCCCTGCAGGCACCACTACTGGGTTTTATCCCCATATCTGCCAGCAATATTACAGTACCAGTCACGTATTGATTACAGACATTTACATCATATCGCACGATGAAAAGAGCGAACGCTCTTTCATCAAACCAATAATATTGAAATACCAAAAAAAGTGAACACATGGAACAGCTAATTTTTTCCCAGGGAAAAAATTCACTGCTCCGCAAAAAAAAAAAACTTTGCCCCCCACCCCCCTACTTAAATATACCAACTCTGAGATTGCACCATAGTGGAGGAAATGGCAAAGTCCCAAAGATGGCCCACCGATTTTTTTCCCTGGGAAAAAAATTGACGTTCTGTGAGTTCGCTTTTTTCTCCTGTCGACATTATCAGATCGATGAAAGAGCGTTCGATCTTTTCATCGTCCGATAATGTGATATAGAGCTGATTGCAGATCTCATTCTCGCCACAGGAACTGCAGGTAAATAGGTGAAAGAACTCATATTATTGTGTAAATAATTTTTTGTTCAGATGTCACAGACTGTTGATCATTACCACCAATGTGCAATTAATACATAAAATAAAGGAAATACATGAAATAATAAAATATAATAAAATAAAAGAACTAAATAAAATGTGTACTCTTGGTATGGCTGTATGCATGGTGTCTTGGAAAGTTTGCTGCTGCCACTTAATACATGTGATAAACATGCCCCCTGCAGTCACTGCTATTGGTTTCTATCCCCATGCCTGCTAAGCAAGGCATGACAGTTGTCTAGTCTCTTTACTGTACACATGCATGTCTCTCAAGTGTCATGCTGTCACAGATTGTAATTACTGTTGGGTAATCCCTCTGATACAGATGTATCTTTGACATGGTTATATGTCAATAGCAAAGTAACAGTACATCAGCCCAAAGTGTACACCATGATAGTTTTATAGGTTCACCTGATTTGCAAGTGTTCTTTGAAGTCGTGTACCTGCAGGTATTACTGCTTTGCCCATAGTGTCCCATGCGGATAGCTTTAGAGGTACGTACATGCTACAGGGCACATTTACACTCTTAAGAAAGGATAGACCTATAGAGTAAATAGCATTACTGTTGTTAACTATATAGCCTATGATGGCATTAATGGACTGTATCTCTCCCGCCCCATCTTCATAAATTTATTATTGTAATATATCGGTTATGGTTTATTATTAACATATGTTCCATAAACTTTTTTGGGGGCATGTTTTGTATTACTATGGCTACATATTAACATATCTTGTTGAATTACCAATTCTGCTGGCCTTATGGCGTAACTGTTAGGCATGCTGTTAATATGCTGACTACTCTGTTATTTATTGTTGTCTTTCACATAATATGCATGTGTAATGGGGTTAATTCCAATGTTCTGGCATGCTGTTATTACTAACAGTGGTTTTGTTCATAACTCACCTATATGTATTGGCTTACCTGCATAACCACAGCTTATCAGGGTAGGCCAGTTCGTGGTGATCCACCTACTCTGCCTCAGCCAGCCATGTCTGGGACCCAAGCTGGTGGTGCCCCCTCTGCTGTCCCTGTACTACCTTCAAGTGGAACCATCTTAGGGGACAGGGCAGGGGGGGGGGTTGTCATCCAGGATCAGCTACTAGCTATGGTGCACAGGATTGTTCATAGGAGCTATGAATATCGCCTGTGCTGGATTGAGAGCAGATTGGACAGCCTGGTGGCCCCGGTGCCCAGCCTCCAGCACAGCCACCTTCGGGGCCATTAAGGATTAGTTCCGACTGCTGGTGGGTGGGGATCTCAGTAATGCTGCTGCCATCTGGAGGCACATGAACCTTAGATTCCACAACACTCTCCCCGTCCCAGGTGTTTACCCTCCTCATGTGTCACACGCACTGTCCCTGTCAGCTGTCTTGGCTGTCTGCAAATGCAACCTCTCCTACCCAGCTTACCTTCCCATATGTGCAGTATTTGTCAGCATGGAAGGAGATGGTCAACAGACCATGCTGCTTTGCCAGGGATGGTCTGCACCTCTCCCCCTCTAGGCTTTTGAATATTAGCTAAAACATTGTCTTCCCCATAGTGCCTTTTTTAGGCAATGCCAAACTGAATGTACTTCTAACATAGCAAATCAAAATCAAGAAAATCTAAAGGTATTACTGCTCAATACTATGAGTCTAAACAAAAAAACTCCACTCCCTGGAAGCTGTCCTTACCATAGAGAGTGATGATGTCAGTGCAGTCTGAGACGTGGTTTAAAGCCAGGGAGAGCACACCGACATTGCAAGGTTATAATGCCTTCCACACATTTAGACCAGCTACTTCACAGGCAGGTACTAAAAGTGGAGGTGTCTCTATTTACATCAGAAATAAATATACTTCAAGGCTGGTCAAACAGGACAATGCACTTGTGCTGCTGCATGTACAAATCACCATAGGTAAAATCCAATACCACTTCCTTGCAAGCTATAGGTCCCCTCTTTGACTCAGGAAACCTGTATCATGTATATAAATTTATTAGAAACACTAACCATCCAACCCAATGCCGTATTCATGAGCGAGTGTACCCAACTATTAACTGGGAATCCTATACGACATCAAACATACATGCACAGAGATTCCTGGATTTTGTAAACACAAACTCCCTAGACCAGATAGTCAATACATCAAACAGAGGTGTAGCCGTACCAGATCTGGTGCTCACTATTATGGGAGACTGCTGCACACCCCCTATTGTTATGCCTTTTCTGGTAAGCTCAGACCACAAAATGGTCTTCTGTGAAGTAAAACTAAAACCTGCACTCCAAGCTCAACCAGGAATATTCAAGAACTCTTTTAAGGCTAACCTCTTGTTATTGAGTGAGAACCTGGCAAAATTTCAAGCCCCTATAAACCCTGAGAACACTTCTTCCTATGCAGAACTGTTCACAGAAACCATGTGCAAGCATATTAATAGCTACATAGAGGCAGCTGTACCCACCAGGAAGACATTCAGAACTAACTAAAAAAACAAGCCACCATGGTGGAATCACAAAATCAATTGGATGTATAACAGGAGGAAGAAAATCATGGCAAAAGTTAGGTGATGCAGCACCCAGAAGGATAAAAGCACTAAGCACTCTCATCAAACTAAACAAACAACTTGGAGGACAAATAGTCTACCAAAGCCAAATTTGAGGTGCCTCCCAGGCCAAGGACAACCACAAAGCATTCTTTAGCTATGTTTGCAACCTCAAAGGCAATACAAAATTGTGTGCAGAGTTCATTATAAATGGAGCCACCTATACTGAGCCAGAAGATATAGCAAACCTCCTGGGATGATAAATTCAGAACCAACATTACTCCTGTCTCCCCCTCAACCTTCCTTCAGGAAATATAATCAAATATAACTCCCCCCACTATCACTAGGGAACAGGTCCTTAATGCTCTCTCTAAGATCAAGAACACTGCATAAATGGGCCCAGGCAATATCCCAGGATGCCTTCTAAATAGCATGAAACATGACCTATCAGGGCCTCTGAAATTACTGTTTAACTGTAGCCTCCAAACAGCCTTTGTGCCTCATGGATGGAGAAAGGCAACAGTCATCCCTCTGCACAAAGGTGGGCCATCTACAGACCCTGCAAACTACAGACCCATAACTCTCACTAGTCTTATATGTAAGGCCATGGAAAAAAATATCATAGAGGTGATGAATAGAGATATAGTAAACCTCCAGACACTGGACCCAACCCAGTTTGGTTTCATCAAGGGCGGATCATGCCTACTCATCCTGGTGGACTTCTTTGAGAAGGTCACCAAAGCAATGGATGAGGGCAAAATCATTCACATATCAATGGGAGTGGTAAGCACTAGGTAACCTGTCTACCATATAAGGAGTGATTCTCTCCCAGAAATTGTAGTTATTGGGTGTTTGGGCAATCTCTTCATCTCTCTCAACTTTCTGATTTGAAAGCCTGCATTTGCACTTGTTTCTGTCCTGTAACTCGTCTAGTGCAGATACGGATTCTAGTTTTAGCACTTAAATTTGCTTATTCATGCTCAGCACTTGTTCAGAACTTGTAAGCACTAAATAAGCTACTAATTACTATAGCACTCAATCTTCCTCATTAACTAGAGGAAAACAGTTTTTGTACTTACTTTTCTCACTTGCTTAAAGAAAAACAGCTCTTGCACTCACTTTCCTCATTTATCTAGAGGAAAATATTTTTTTATTCAGGCATGTCCAAGGGTCAGCTCCCAGTGTTCTCCCCTGTCTATCTGATGAATATGGGCATCTTGAGGCAATGTAGAAATTGCCTCATGTACACAGGCAACCCTCTCCTCCTACCACCCAACACAACAGAGACCTCCAAAGCAGAAACGCAAGCAACCTCCATCCCCCAACACAACCCAAATGACACACAGCCTACAGACTCAGTGTGCCACTCAACCACAGCCAATAAGGCAAAACAACGTACACAACACACTAGTCATAGGTGACTCTATAGTCAGGCACACTGATGTCCCACTCACCAGGCTAAACAAGGAGCCGGTTACTGTCAGCTGCCTGTTGGGTGCCAGGCTCCACCACATAACCTACGCACTCAGGTCACTCCACAACATGTACAATTATGACTCTGTCATTGTCCATGTTGGTGTAAATGACCTGAGACATACCACCCTGGACTACATGAAGAGAGACATAGAAGAGCTCTCCAGGCAGGTATGACCCTAGCCCTGAGTAGCATTCTGCCATCACCCCGAATGATACCACAGTACAAGGACAAAACAATTGACTTCAACAATTGGATAAGCTTCTGATGTCATTCTAAGGGGATCCAGTATCTGTCTGCTTGGGATGACATGGTCGACAGACCATGATGCTTTGCCACAGATGGCCTACACCTGTCGCCCCTGGGATTCCGGATACTGCTCTTGCTGCCCCTATAGTGCTTTATTTAGGCAAGGTTCAAATAAGTTCACCACTGTAACAAGAACAGGCAAGCAAAAACTGAGGGTAATGCTATTCAATGCTAGAAGTCTAAATCTCAGAATGCACTCACTCGAGGCACTCCTTAAAATGGACAACGATATCTGTGCAGTGACTGAGACCTGGTTCAAGGTTCCAGAGAGCACCCCTGCACTACCAGGCTATAACTCATAAAACACTTTTCTGCCATGTAACCTGGACTGAAACACCAAAGGTGGACGTGTGTCCGTATTCATTAAGGATATCCACACCTCCAGGTTAATTGCTCAGCATAATGCATCTGAGGTTATCCAAGTGCAACTAACTCTGGGAAAAACTGCAATCCAAATTGTAGCTTGCTACAGATCCCCCACCATGCCCCAGGATTCTCACTCCTCTTTTCTTGATGTACTGGAAAATATTAGGGTTCAACCAAACACACTAATAATGGGTGACTTCAACTACCCTACCATTAACTGGGAAAACTACTTGTGTACCAACTCCTTAGCTCAACGCTTTCTGGAATTCATAAACTCCAATGCCCTGGATCAACTTATCCACACCCCCACCAGGGGCAACAATATCCTAGACCTAGTCATTACCAACATGACTTGACCGGTGTTCCACACCTGAAGTCAACTCCTCGTTGGTCTTGGACCATAAGCTAATCACCCTTGATATCCACATCCCGCCCCCACCCAGCATTAAGGAAACCATGGTAAAAAATTTCTCCAAAGCCAACTTCATGCTTCTTAAGACAGAAGTGACACCCATGTAGATGGACAATACAGTTACAACTGCTGAATCCTACACAAATGCACTCTATAAGCACTTACACGAGTGCATGCATCATGCTATCCTCCAAAAAAAGGAAGCCAATCTGGTGGTCCCCTGCCATAAACAAACTGTACAACAGAAGGAAGAAACTATTGCAAAAGAGACTAAAATCCCATGAGTGGAGAAGCTCCCAGGTCAGCCTCAGTAAGAAGCTGAAATCCCTTATAAGATCCTCCAAAGCTAGTTACATAAACAAAATCACCACTAATTCTAAGGACAACCACAAAGCATTCTATAGCTATGTCAAGAATCTCAATGGCAACACCCAGATCTGCTCAGAGTTACTGCACAAATGCACGAAAATTACAGAACCAACTGATATTGCCAACATCCGGGCAGATAGGTTCAGTGCTACCTTTAGCCCCCCCCCTCACCCCTTAAATGGCCCATATCTATAAAGGAAGAATGCAGAGTCCCTGTAATCACAACTACGCAGGTAAAAGCTGCACTCTCTATTGCCAAAAACACAGAATCCATGGGACCGGACAACATCCCAGGCTACGTTTTACACGAACTTCAGAACGAACTGGCTCCCCACTTAAGCAGCATGTTCAATAATAGCCTCGCATCAGACTTTGTGCCCACTGAATGGTGCACAGCAACAGTTATCCCACTCCACAAAGGGGGAGCCACCACTGATCCCAGGAATTATAGACCTATTAGCCTGATGAGCCTGGTCTGCAAGGCCATGGAACATATCATTATGGAACTCATAAGCAAAGACATTGGTAACCTCCAAACTCTGGATCCCACCCAGTTTGGGTTTGTGAAAGGCAGATCATGCCTTCTGAACCTGATCAACTTTTTTGAGGCAGTCACCAAAGCCATAGATGAGGGTAAGGTGGTTCACACAGTCTATCTTGACCTCGCCAAGGCTTTCAACACCATTCCCCATTCTGGAATTATAGCTAAACTCACTAAACTAGGTATAAATCCCTACATCACAAGATGGGCTGCCAACTGGCTCACTGACAGAACCCACACTGTAAAAGTTGCAGACTCCAAATCTGACCTCAAAGCAGTGACAAGTGGAGTACCACAGGGTTCCGACCTGGGACCTGTCCTGTTTGGTATCTACTTCTCTGAAGTACAGGCTAACACAGAAGGCCTCTGGCTAACAAAGTTCACAGATGACTGCAAACTAGGAGCCATAGCCAAGTCTCCAAGTGATGTGGACATCCTACAGAAGGGCCTCGCTGAGACAGATGACTGGTGTCAGAGCCATGGCCTCAAGCTCAATGCCAAAAAGTGCAGTGTCATCCCCTTTGGTAAAAACTCTGTACCCATGAACTACCACATAGGCAGCAATCTACTTAACACCGAATGTGTGATAAGAGACCTTGGGACCCAGATGGATAGTAGTCTCTCCTTTGATAGTCACATCACCACAGTAGTCAAGAAGTCCTTCTTCTACATGGCACACCTCAGCATAAAAGGGTTCTCATCCAGGAAAAAAGAGGTAATTGCTCCCCTCTACTCGACACTTATTAGACCCATTATAGAGTACAATGCCCCTTTTGGAATGTACCTTACAAGACATCTGCAGCAGCTGGAAAGGCCACAGAAGTACCTCACAAAGAGGATTGCTGGCCTCAAACAAATTCCCTACACTGACCACCTCAAAAAACTCCAGTTTTACTCCATAGCATATCGCCTATTCTGAGGTGATCTATGCCTAACATATAAAGCTATGTCAAACCCAGAGCTGTTGGACATGCTACACCTAAAGAAATCCCAATCCCTCCAAGCTACACCTCTAGGGACCTAAACTTGTCACCACAATAAACGGGACATGCTTGAGCGATAGATTCCTGTCCCAGAGACTTCCGATACTCGGGAACAGGCTACCCATCTATATCAAGCAAAGTTCTTCATTAGCACTCTTCAAGAAAAATCTTGATGAGTGGATGGGAAATAGGAAATGCACCCCTGGGATCACTTCTGTGTCTCTGCTCAAAAGTGGCACAGGAAAATTACCTTCTTGGGTGGTGTAAGCCAGGGAACCTTGTTGGCTAGGCTTACGTAGGCCCTTGGGCCAATAGCCTAGTACCTACCTATGAACACTGCCTACCTTGACCTGGCCAAGGCATTTGACATAGTATCCCACTCGAGCATTGTTGACAAACTCAAGAGATTAGGTATAGTCTCGTATGTCACCCAGTGGATAGCCAGCTGGTTCACAGACAGGGCCCAGGAAGTTAAAACTGGGGAGTCCACCTCTACAAAGAGGCCAGTGTCAAGTAGAGTCCCTCGGGGATCAGTCCTTGGACTGCTCCTTTTTGGCATTTACTTCTCAGAAGTCATGGCCAATGTCAGTGGTCTCTGGCTGACTAAATTTGCAGATGATTGCAAATTAGGAGTTGTCATTGAATCTCACACTGACACCAATGTTCTCCAGTAGGGGCTGACAGACAAACAATTGGTGTCAGAGTCATGGACTAAAACTAAATGCCAAGAAATGCATAATAGTATATTTTGGGAAGTCATCTATCCCTGATACCTATCGCATTGACCACACACCCTTTAGAGTTGACCCAGTAGTCGGGGACTTATGGACGCACACAGATAATAATCTAGCCTTTGATCATCATGTGACTACAGTGGTGAGTAAATCTTTCTATGTTGTGCAACTTATAAACAAAGATATGGCATCTAAGTCCAAGGAAGTCATTGTTCCACTGTATTTGGCATTAATCAGACCTATCATTGATTACAATGCACCCTTTAGTATGTACCTAGCCAGGCATATCCAACAAGTGGAACATCCACAGAGGTTCCTCACTAAAGGAATACAGGGCATAAGTGTTATGTTCTATGCAGATCGCCTCAAAGCCCTATCCCTGTATTCTTTCTCCTACAGGCTTTTGAGGGGAGATCTATGCCTGGCATATAGGGCATTGTCAGACCCCACTTTAATGGATCTCCTGCATATCCACAAAACAAACAGCACCAGTTCTAAAGACTTAAACCTTGCATATGACATAAATATGATCTGCTGGAGAGATAGGTATGTATCCTAGAGACTACCCTGTGTATGGAACAGGCTCCCCATTCATGTGAAGCAGAGTTCCTCCCTAACACAATTAAAGTGCAGCTTGGACAACTGGATGCAAAACTGGAAAGTCATCCCTGGTTGGCACCTATGGCTCTAATGCAAACGGGTAACCTCTAAATGGTTCATCTACCAGACCTGTGCTTACACTTATCAAGGATATCAAAACTTGTCAGAGATTTGGGATGCATGACTAGGCTTAAAAAGGCCCTTGTGGTTGTTAGCCTAGTAAACATCTATGAACATGCATCTACATCCCTTCCCCAGCATACCACTCTCTCCTTAAAAAAAAAGTGGGCACCTGTCCCACAAAAAAAAAAAAAAAAAAATCACTCCATACATAGCTTTCCATTTTGCATGTGTCCACTTGGCACAACTAATTATGCAATTAATTAGCACATTTATGTTGTCCTCACCCCTCTCTCTGACGTGTGAGGCTCCAAATTCATGTACAAAGTCTGTAAAACCTGCACAGCTGTTGCTGTATAAGAACTGGAAAGCTATGGTCCTTTCCTACACCCTTCCTGCACAACCCTACCTCCCTTTCAGTATTTTTTCCCCCTGCTTGCCCCCATTTCACCACTGTCCTATCACCCCTTTTTCTTTTCTTTATTAATTTTTAGTGTGGATTTGCTCAGAGCTAAGCAGGTCATTGTACAAACTCATGTAAACCCGCTTAACAGTGCTTAAAAGTGCCTTAATGGTCTTATGTGTTTCTTACAGTATTATGCAGATAAGCAAAATAATCACCCCTGCTACATCTCAAATCCAGGCCCCTGTCAACTACAGCATTGTACATTAGCCCAGTAGGCCACTCAGCTCTGAATTAAAACAGGTGCTTTCAGCTAAATGTACTGATTGCCAATGACTGCAAGTACATATAATGGAAAAAATGGGTGTGTACCTGGGACTGTGATGCAGACATTACACATGTACACAGCCAAATAAATAATAATGGATATATGTCAGGACTGGGTTTACAGGCATACTTGTTAACTATACAGATTGTTGCAGAATGTCCAGAGTTTTGCCCGGGTTTGAGAACATCGTATTTTTCTGGCAAACTACTGGCAAGTCATTAAAGATTGGTTATAACATCATGACAGACACTTGAGTTTTATACTTCATACCCTTCAGAAAAGACATGCTAATGCAACACCTTTTATTCTATCAACATTCTATGTTTCAAGAGCAATATGCAAAGAATGTCCCTATTTTGGCCCTTTATCCCACTTTTGTTTATGGTTTTGTCCAGATTTCTTGATCTAAGAGGTTGAGAGGTATGGTAGCAGGTAATTGTTACCTTTTATCAGCAATATCTTTAATCATAGCTGCTAAGGCAGCGATGGGAAAGTATATGTGTGCAACTGGGACCCGCTATACAACAACTGCCTTTGAAAGCCATGTACATACTGATGGATGCAGACATGTCACACTATGTATGCACCTATATCTTGCAAATACACATGCTATACAGTGATGGAGACAAATACACATGCTACAGCACTGACTCAGTAGCTCAGTCTGTTAAATTCCTTGTGTGTTGTATGTTTTGCCACCCACAGTCCTGGGTTCGAATCCAGTGTGTTGCATATAAATTACATTCTTGTGAGCACAGCAAGTAATGCCAGAGTCATGCAATTTTAACCCACACAGGTTGCTGCTACTGCATTAACTACTACCAATGTTTGCAAGTCTAAGGCCTGTAGGTAGGGACACACTGCACATAATTCTATAGTCAAACTATATGTCGCCTACTACTGTGATTGGCACTGTTACATAACAGATGTACCTTATGCACGTGCCTCAATTGGACTATAAAGGGTACCCTTACCCTGACTCTGCTGTGATGACACAGCTGCCTCAGTTACATGTACAGCTTGCTGTCCTCCAAAGAGGTCACACTCCCCCTTTGTGTCCTAGGCTGCAGCAGTAGCTGCAGCCTGGAACATGCGCAGCTGTATAAGCTAGCTGCTACAGACTAACATACCTCACAAACCCCTAGAACAAGAGGTCCAGACACAACCATACATAAAGTGGGGGGGGGCATAGGTCCAGAAACAAGGACATGTTTCACAGTTTTCCCCTACAATGCTAGTGAGCTGATAGAATTATGGCTATTGTATCTGCATGCATAGTCTGACAGGTATGATGTCTGACATTCACATGTCTCCCTTTCCTTACTGACCTCAGTCCCCAATGTTTACCACTGAACTGCCAGATAATCACAATGTCTTGGGACAATGACCAAAAATATCCTGCAAAACTGTGTACATACCTCAGAAATCTCAAAAGTGGACAGTATTTGTACCTACCCTCTGTGATGCTGTAGTCTCCACACCTCAGTAATCTCCATCTCAAAGTCTATGAAGGGGGCCAAGGCCTACGAAGGCCTTATATAGTGTACTGTCTAAGCTACACATTGGTGCACAGGCAGTTACCTATGAATGACCAGTACCTACAAAAGGCAATCAACTGCCTATGGGGAACAGGTCTGTATGTGGTTTTGCTCACACAGACAATAGTTTTGCAAGCTACTTTCTGACCCTTCAAAAAAGGAGTACCGCACTCTGCCAGGTATGTATTAATGACCACATGTAATGGGATGCAGATGGTAGGATGGAGGTATGGGGAATAGGGATTACAACAGTAGACCTGTCATACATCTATGGTATTGACATGTTGGTGATGTTCTGCTGTCCAACAGCTACAGGCATGCCTCACAACTGTCCTTGCTCTTAGGTAAATCCTAGCTCTGCCCCTGTCACTCCCTTCTGCAATGGTCGGCTGTTGTAGGAAAGCTAGTGGAATCTGCATTACACATACTGACACTACGTAAGAGTGTACACTCCTGTAATGTCAAACTATGTACTGTCATTCACAACCTCATGGTCTCTCAATGCCACACATAAATAGTGCTGGCATTCTACAGGTGTCCCTGACTGGCCTTGATGTACTCTGGCTAGGTCATTGTTTTGTTGACATTCATCCCTCTTTGGTCGGGAACTATGGCTAACATACCTGTCAACCCCCTACAGCAGGGATTCGGTCATAGCCATAAGTAATGGGGGACACAAGTCCAACCTCACTGACAGGGGATACATATTGGCCATACAGTGTAAAATTATGACTACACTAACAGATATTACTGTAGCATATGTGTTTTCTGAGGGGTCTGGCATGTGACAGCCAGATTCCCTAGTGTCCATCAGCAACCATCAATGAATGGCCAGCCATTTCTCAGACAGCCACATGTTTGTGCCAAAAGAAATACATTCATGAGGCACACATTCACAGTCCACAAGCATCTGCATAGTGGGGAGGTGGGATGCCTACAGGGAACATATACTACAGCAGGTTTGCATTGCTGTCCATCATTGTGGTACACTGCTGTTGCTGGACTGTCCCCATATAGTTGTAATATCACACAGCTGTTTGTCCGATACTGGCTGTATGATATATTACTGGGAGCTTGCCCACAGGGGAGGCACCACAGTAGACTGTAGTGATGGATGTAGACATACAGCAGAATCTGTCATGGCACACAGGGATATACCTAGTATTGCTACTGTGCTGATACACTGTAGGGTATGATGTGTGAGGGACCAGTGGATAGTGCAGGCTGTATTGTTTGTGCAGGGTCTGTACATAATGGATGTCCATGTATCTGGTCCTGTAATGTGTCCCCCGCTTATTGTCTTTCAGGAAGAATGTATCACAGGAGGCATCCTTCATTCACAGCTGCTGAGAATGCTGTTATTCTGGATGGCCTCAGACTGAATCATCACATTCTGCTGTCAAGGGGACAACAACATTGTAGCCAGCATGCAGTATTGTCCTTGTCAGGGTGGTTAAAAGTGGACATCAGGACAGGATCTATGAGCAGGTCCGACACAGGGCCACATATATGCTCAATGCCACATGTCAAAGGGCAGCTGCTGTGGCCAGAGATAGTGCTGTCACTGGTGGTGGTCCTGCAAACAGAACAACAACTCACAGCCACAGAGGAAGTCCTGGCAAACCTAGAATCAACCACCAGCACCCAGGCATCCATCACCCCACACATCCTAAAGGTGGGTGCCACAGCGTCCACATCAGAGGTTAAGCTTACTTTGTTCACCATTATAATACTGTATCAGTTATTGTGTCAGGTTCTGCATACCAGTACATGGCAGTCAGATCTACCTGCATTGGGGGTGATTTGTTTTAATGCACAGTTGTGCACATATACTCAGAATATCAGCAATGTAGGCAGCATCACATTAGGTATTGAACAAGTGGATATATGCACATATTACCATCTTAACAGTGCAACATTTTTTATTGCTGACAATCCCTCTCTCTGACATTTCCATAGATAACATCAGGTGTGGCTGAAGTCTGTGGTCCTGTACCTGGTAAGTGTGATACCATTATCATATGGCTTATATATAACATTTGACCATTAAGGACTGCCATTTAGCCCAAGGCACAGCTGTTATGCTTAGCCAGAGTGGAATAGTTGTATGTTCCATATCAGAGCAGTTGACTACAGTGCATACAATGGATAATCACAGCTGTGTATTTGTATATTTATTTATTTATTTATTTAACATTTGTTGACCGGGAAAGTCCGACTAGGTTCCACAGATCCTGTTTTCAGTGGAGGCCCGAGGAGAAATGCTCCAGAAGCATGTCTTTAGACTGACACATTTGCAGTTATAGTCATGAAGTATTCAGCCTGCTATACAGGAGGCAATGTTTCCAGGATGCCTGTTCACTCATAATAGGGAGATGGTACATACCTGTGGCAGTGATACTACAGCAGACATATCATTCTCAGGATAGGTGTATTGGATATTGTGTGTAGTTCTATCACATACACTGTCATATTGGATACCCCACAGGTGAGGTATACTGCCAACACTTACTGGATGTAGTTGAAATGCATGTTAGAAATGGCCTGTCTTATCTGTTATTGTGCATTTGTGTGTTGTGCATGAGGTCAATGATGAGATGTGTGACTGGTGATGCAGCTGTGGCTCCTCATCTGTATGAGTCTGTGTGGATTACCATACATAATAGTGCAGGTAAGGTAATGTACTGATTTTTGTCTTCCTCCTCACAGGTGAATGGGGGGTTTGGAGTCTGTCCTCCTCACAACCTGATGTCAGTGTCCCATCAGGCTCTGATGATGATGGTGGCCATAGTGAGGCACAGGTGAGGTTGTCGGGGGCTGAGTCTTTCCCACAGGTTGTCATCCCTCTTCTGTCCCCATTGTCCCCACACACAGTCAGTATGCTCATACATACCCAGTCACCTGTGGCCACAGATATTGCACAGTCACATTGTGTCAACATTGAACAGGACAGGGTGACAACTATGGCATCAGTGAGTGCAGACACTGGCCATAGACAGCTGGTGATGTCCCACACAGGCAGATTGACAGGGTTGCTTGAAGGGGGACTGCTGTGAAGATACTTCCTGTCACAGGTGTCACATCACGGGTCACTTGCATGTTTCAGGCTGTCATGGAGGCACAGGCACATACCAAACACAACACCAGCCAGATGCTCAGGGTCATGCATGCAGCACAGTCTGATATCCGTGACTTCCTCCACCACATTGGTGGTGCCATGGATCATTTCACTGATGCAGTGGACAGATGGTGGGCTGAGACAGTGTCTGTCCTTGCCCGCACATTGTCTGTGCTCAAACATGTGGTTGGAGTAGGTCATCGGGCACTTGGACGTTGGTCAGGATCACCAACAGCTGAGAGACCACGTGTCCGGGCACACTCACATCCCCTTAGTGGCAGTACCTCCAGTTCTACAGAGGGAAGTGTGCTGTCCACACCATGATATAGCAGGCCATGGGCATGTGGTGACCTTGGATGTGATGGCACCAGTGCCACTCCTGACAGAGCAAGTTCCCATGTTCATTGCCAGAGACGGTGAACTGTACATTCTGCCATGTACAGTCCACAGCTGTCCAACGTAAAAACGTGTAGGGCTAACACTGGGCTTGACTTTGTACACGCACACCCTCAAACATCACCGTCACATGCAGGTCACCCACATGCACACACACACACACACACACATGGCACCTCTCCACAGCACACATGACCAGCACCCCTTTCTGACTCTCACACATGGTTCCAACTGTATAGCACAGCCTAGGCCTCTGGCACCCCAACACCACACCCTGTGCATGTGATAACCTGTGCCACATCCCTACCATCTGTGCCATCAAGGCAGGGACATACAAATATGTGTCTGCACAGGGTGACTTTATTACTGTCAATGTAGCTGTGTAGTGCAGTATTATTATGCCATTGCAGGTGTTGTGGGCCAGGAAAGGTACTGTGTGCTGGCATGTGTTATGACTACACAGCAGACCTTGTATACCTTAGGTTTACAATGTTAGACTGGTGGTAGTGACACAGACCTGCAGATGTATCACAGACCTGTTTATGTGTCTGTTCCAGGGGTTTGAGTGACTATTCTATGGACGCATGATGGCAGTACAGTGGTTCAGGATGGCATGACAGTACAGCAGAAATATGTCCGCAAGGTACGACAGTATTTGTGCATGTTTCCCTAGGT